>NC_088679.1:48348351-48651381 GCF_950023065.1 Planococcus citri
TAAGGTCACAAAAGACACGCAAAAAATATTTCCCGCACTTTTCGACTATCTCTGCCTTCAAAGGAGCTGATACGAAAAAAATCGGTTAGCCCCTTTAAAACTGGTGGCAGGCAAACCATACGAACGACCATAATTTATCAGTTCATCTTGAGAAACTTTTTTACTTGGGGACAAAGCCGAATCTAAAATATGACAGGAATTTTGTGAGACTTTCTGTAGATAAATATAAATAGGTAGAGGTACACTTTCCAACCTATTTCAGACAATGTAGATAATACATAAAATATATGTACCAAACTTGAAACGTCTATTGAAAAAAATAAATTAATAATGAAAAAAATAGACTTGCAGATAACGTTATACGTACATTATCATTTCGAATTCAAAAAAATTTAGAAACACGTTCTATATAGTATAATAAAAAATGAGAGGGAAAAATCAAACATCCTTCACGATACGTATAACAAAAGGTAGAAAACACGAAATCAGACAATTTTCAATTTCCACAGTTCCCGTTTTCAATTACGCTGTCACCTTAGAAAATTTATCTAAAGGACGATTCATTTTAAATAGCCTGCGTTGATTACATTTAACCATTATTTAAATGTTGGCTTATTTATGATCGAACGGAAATAAGGGAATTTACCTAGCATTGAAATCCCATTTCATACATTACACAATACACAAGTTGACCATTTGTCATGGTGGCTTCATTTTTAAAAAACACCTTGTAGAGAAAACAGAAAACTATACCAGCCTCCCATTTTATATAGAATCCGTTCGGGAAAAAAAATAGTTCGAGTACCACACACTACACAGCACGAAGCTTTTTCATTGATGATCTAAAGTGCCTAACTATTTATTTGTGTAACGAGATAGGCAACACTGCGAAAATTGGTCAATTCTAGATTTCACGAAAATTTCGTCGATGAATCGTGGGAGACATCGTACGCACCAGATTTTAACCTATGATAAAAAATCATGCACACAAAATGAAACAATAAGTATATTTTTCGAGTTCACGGCCATTCATAAGGTATAACTCAACATTCCACATGTACATGGTTTTTTTTTCAAGACACACCCACGCCGTTTTGCCCATTTACCTGTCACTCATGAATGTTTTTTTTTCATACGATATAAGGCGCCTGCACTGTAGGTTTATACCGCGTACAAATTAATAATAAAAATGTAATTGATATAAGGGTGATTACTCGAGTTGAATAAACCGGTTTTTTGACTTTTCCGACTTATAAAAAAATCATAAGCACGCCTAATTCAGCAAGTACGACTTTTACATATAAACTTTTGATTTCAATTTTGGAAATTTTCAAATCGAAATTTTACTTTTTTTGAGCGATTGAACATAGCTTCAGAAAAAAAGAGAAAAATGCTTTAAAACCTATGCTTTTACACATTGGAGTTTAGTTAAACAAATCGTTTCACAAGACAAATGCAGCTCATGTAGAAAATTCGTTCATTTTTCTGTGCATATCCAATGATCAAAATGTATTCTCATCAGTGAGCTCATGTACGTGACTATACGATCCTTACTCATCACTTCTTTTTGATGTTTCGCAATTAATATAATAAGTACAATTCGTATATCCGCGAATTCTCAAGGACAACGTAAAATAACGTTAGACGGTCCAGTTTTTTTGTTTTTAAAAAATACGTAAGGCAAGTACTTATACATTCACACACATATGTAAATCCGACTCTTAAAATATGGACAGGTTTGACTTTTTAACTGAGCGAAATCATGCAACAAATTTTTTGCGGAAAAGTGGACGGGTGATCTCAATCAATTAGGTACATATAATTTTTGATAGAATGAAAGTGGTAAAGGGATTAACAAGATTATAGAAACGTTGAATTTCAGTGAGGTATTCTTCACAAAATCAGTGAGAGGTTCTTGGGAAAAAAATCTTGTCAGAAATCGAGTATTTTTCAACAGAATTCAAAAACGCTATGCAATGCAAAAAAATTGACCGAGGTCTTTTTTTCATCAAACAATCTCCGTTTGTGAACTTTATCTCTTCTTAGATTTTCAAAAAGAACTCGACTAAAAATTCGTTGGTTATACTAAAAATTGATCTGTTTGCTCAATTTTTTAATATTTTGTGAAGAATACTCTCGCTCAGTGTGTTCGAAACAAAAAAAACACCACCCCCTACCCCCGAACCATCATCTGTCTCATACATCCGCCTCATTAAGACGCAATATTTCTTTTAAAAAATTCGGTCATGCACGACAAAAAAAATCGCACTTTTAAAATAAAATAGCCGCACGAAAAAATCCGCATTATCACCTGCACGAGGCGGAATTCCTTGACAAAAATAATCGTCCTTAACCTCGACTGCGTTATAAATCGAAAAGATTGAAGATCAATAAAGTTACCAACCCAGCCAAACATTGACCACAACTCTTCTCGAATCACGACTGAATTAAATTGATCTATTATGCGGTGCCGTGGAAAAACAAACGCCCAAGTGGTAACACTGATAACGTTTTTTTTTCAAGTTGAAACAAATGAAAATATGATAAACTCTTCTTCTGTAGTACAAAATAAACACGTTTGTATGGTAGATGTAAGTGCGCTCGTTTTTCAAACGTTCATTTACCGCGAAAAAGTTCGCTCGTGTTAGATACCGTAATAATAATGTGAGTTTTACGTGCTTTTTTCTCTCGACGTATTCTATTTTTCTTTGGTGAAACCATTTTGATGAATGTTGGAAATTTGCACCTAATGTTAACAACCAGAATTTGAAATTTCAAGAATTTTACTAGACCTGTGGGTAAAATTTACTTTGTGATTGCCTATATAATCTGAAGTATATTATTTATCTGTTTCCATACACGAAACACCATCAACTTGAATTAACGCTACCAACAATTTTCAAAAGAATTTTCCATTAACAATCGAAAGATTAGATTAGGTATATATTTTCGAGACTTTAGAATATTTGCCAAATAGACCCTGAATATTTTACACACTCGGCTGAATCTTAATACAATTTTAAAATTAGCACTGACTCATTTGATCGTATCAATAGAAAACCTACGAATTGAATCGATGAATCGATTTTCCCAAAAATAAAAACCAATCATACGAAAGATTAGAACCATGGTCATAGAAAAATGATCCAAGAGGATTATACCAGATGTCGAAACCATTGAGAAATTGCGACGCACTATGTGATTTCAGTAACATGCGTATTTGAATGCCTATTAAAACTGGAGTTTTCTCCATTTCATCATTTCTATTCGAAAATCTTTGGGGCCTACAAAGGTGTCTTCTATCTTCTCTTTACGCGCGTATTGGAACCTAATCACCTTAAAATTTGCGTCGAATCTTTTCTACTTTTTGTAAGCTGAGAATACATTTTTTTTAATTGCTCAAATCGCGATCTGAACTACATATCTAGGTACCAATATTGTTAGAGATTATACTCGTAGATAGGTGCCTACTTCTAACATTCATCAAACTGAAAATTATTTTGTAAAGAAATTACATAAATAATGCTCTTCGAACATCAGCAAAGATTCTTTCAAAACCAGTTTAACTAACGGTGGTAAAATTTTTAGTTTATAAAATGCGCGAATGTGGAAGAAAAAAATGCCGTCAATCAACACGTCGTAAATTTTTCACCAATAATTTCGTGAATGGAATTCACTTACGGTTTTGTCGGATTGTAACTTTGTGATCTTTATGAATTGATGCCGCTCGCGAGTGATACGCGATATTCGTGTTGAATAAATTTTACGAGTGCACGTTGAAAATCTCGCAAAAAAGAAGTAAATTAGTTAACGCGAATGGCAACTGAAATTAAGCCGCTATTTATTCCTACTAGAACTGTTAGCTTACCGGCTGTTTTGTATGGACCTAAGCCCTATAGTAAGTGTGTATTCTTTAATTTACGAGTAGGTATTCTGAGCGCAAATTAAAGACTCATAAGTAGGTAAATAAACATAACGTTAAACTGTATTCATCTATCCATTAGTCCAAGGGTGAGACTTCACTCAAATTGTGGGCTTCTTATTAAGCAATTATCCAATGGGTATATTTTAATCCAACGAGAAGAGGCGGAGCGAGGGGGTATGGATAAGATCACCATTTTCCCCCAAAAGTAAAATAAATCTCAGAATAAAAATGATTTCTTACCGAGCCACTTGGTTAATTGGCAAAAGTAGCCCGCATGTTTTCTGATTTCGTAATCCTGAATAGATTTCTTGTTGATATTGAGAAAATATTCTGACTTAAACTTGAAAATTTTGGATGCTTTTAGGATTTTAAATAAATTTTTAGGATATTTTCGCAATTTTGGTGAGATTTATGATAAACTTTCGAACATGCATGGTTGCATGCAGCATTTTTCGATTTTAAATAGATTTTTGTGACTTTTTTTCAAAGATTACATCCCTTGTGATGAGCTTCTCTCCGATAATCCTCATCTGATTCGCATTTTCTGCGAAATTCTTTGAAATCAAGAAACTTTGAGATTTTTACTCCAAAATCGAGGAGTTTTAAGGGACACCTACCAATGATTTGGATCACAATCTTGTTTCAATGCCATACTCACTACATTTTGAAAAAATTGAATGGACCCCCCCCCCTCCTCACCCATGAGCAAAAATCGTATCATGTCAGCATCGAAAATTGAGTTGATGAAAAATTAGAAGACCCCTTCCTGGCAATCCAATGAAACAATCCCTTAATTTAAGTTATGCTTATTCACTAAGTCTGCGAGAGTTCATCAGCATAACTGATAGAAACAGTAAATAGAATGAAATCACTGATTGAATAGATATCTAGTGATACCGCAAAATCTGATAGTGATTTTTTACTGAATTCATCCCAACCGAATTCAATTTTGTCTATTTTGTGACTGAAACGAAGAAAATCCACTGATTAATCTGATAGATACGATAGCATCTCCGAAGTAAGAACCCTCAAATTGATGAATTCCCTATAGAAATCGGGGGTTTATTCTCTCAATCTTCAGGTCAAATTCAACAAGTTCCGACACTTTCGAGAAAAATTGATATGAATCATTTGAACAAAATGAAAATCTTCCCCACTCTTCTCTTCGTCTGGACTATTGAGTGTGTGATCTCATTTCTTATTTATTACAACTTCTTGAAATTTTGATCAACAGACCACATCATGTTCCGTTTTTTAACGTGCGTCGTTCTCGATAAAGACCACTTTCAATTATTAATCGCTGGATTACAAACCCGAGGCATTTAAGGGTGAATTGAATACGTATCTAAAAATGTAACACGATCGTCTCGAGCATGGCAACTGAAATGTGTAATCAGCTAATCACAAGGTGAAGGTGCATGAACAAGTATAACGTAACAAAATTCTTATGCAAATCAGAGACCACAAATAAACCCTAAAAGTATCCAAGACTGCAAAGTTTATCGTAAAATTCGTATTATAAAATTTTCAAAGCGATGCAGACGCTTTCTAAATCTGGTTTCCACGTCGAAAATGCATTAATGAATTAACGCATTTTAAAAGCGATGAAACCCACAGTATGTAAAGCGTCCGCGAGTCTACACAAAAGACGCCCATTTTTAAACTGGTAAGGATCGTACTTGAAGCTATCAAAATCGATTTATCAATTTATGGGTGGAGAAATATTCGACGAGTTGATTAATTTCACGTGTTCGATATCCCAATACGCGTATAATACGTATAAATTATTCAAAGGATCATTTTTCCGCTTTAGTTTTCATTCATTAAGAATACCACGTGCGGTAATCAATACGTATAGTATCACATAAGAACAGGTTTAAACGCGAATAAAAATCTTTGACCGTTTCGATATTCTTGAAAATATTTTGAGAAACCGGTTCAGGCGTAGGTATAAGTACATTCGGATTCCCGAGTCCGAGCCAGATGTTAAAAATTATTTTTCTTTGGAATACTTTACATTCTTCCGAAACGGAATTACAATATTTTGTAAGAGTTGGGCTGAAATTTTCACCAATAATTTCACTTTTTAAATGCATGCGTAGTGTGAATTGATACTCGAGCATACCTTCGACATTTGATACACCGCCCGGATAGAAAATTTTACATCATATCCAGCAATCCAGCTCTTCTTCTACCTACTGTATCAAACGGGACTGTTATCAAATCAAATAAATTTTAGGATGGTAAATAAACGTTGCCTAAGTACTCGTATGTATTTACCGCGGCCATCTGTAGGTATATTTTTAGCGTATGCATTGCTCATTAACACCGTCTATCATGAGTTGCCTCTTCTTTCTGTTTGCTAACAATTTAATCGGATTAACAACATAGATTTGATGGTACCGAGTGCGTGCAATTTTATCTACGTGAGAAATATTTTCACCTATAATGAAGCATCTGCGACCTAATTACTATGTGCACTGGGTTCTCTGTTTATTAGTGCTTCTATAAATTAAATAGCTAGGTTGAAGTAGGTATAAGTAAGTGTTTGAAGTGTTTCACAGTAAACATAAACGAGACAACGAATTTTGGGTAAAAATTCAATGTGAACAAATTCAAAAAATTATGAAAAAAATAATAATAATCGAAAAACTGAAAAATCAAGTTCTAAAAGATGAATAAAGACAATATCTCATTTTTGTTCCTTTTACCGCGAAAAAACAAGAAAATTTTTCTGAAATGCCATAGAAAAAAGACCTTAAAATTTCCCACACAGGAAGAAATTTTCAAATTCTTGTTATGAACTAAATTGGAAATGTAGCAATGGCAAAAAGTTGAAAAGTTGGAACCTCTTCAAAAAGATATCAATGACACCCTTTACACATGCTAATCGAATTTCAGCCCCTTTATATTAATTTAGAATGGCAAGGGGGTGCAAGACAAAATTTAAACTAATTTTTTGTTTTCAAATAAAAAAATTTTCAATTCTGATCTCCTTTTTACTGCACGCAGAATTACGTGAAGAACATTAAGACGTTCCTCGCTTCGCTCGGATTACTCCCTCACTTCATGAAAGGGGGGCTTTGGGCTTATCCAAACGGGACCGCCTTTGCAGCCAAGATGGTTTTGCTGTTGTCGTTTCTGGATTCGTTTCAGATCACCCCTTACGAAAGAAGTATCCCAACCGACACAAAAATTTTCGAACCGAGCAAAGGAGAATCAAAAAAAATTTTAAATACACCAACAGCTAAAATTTCAGGTGCTGAAACTCTTTTTTCGATTTCTGGCCAACTTTTGAAAAATTCACATTTAGCCCATTTTTCATTTTACAAAATCAAAATTTCATCAGGTTGACATTAGAGGCTGGAATTTGGTTCGTACCCTATTTTCGACTTCTCAAGTCCATTGGTGATGGTTTCGAACTGTTTTGGAGACTTCAGCGAATTTTTGGATTCTCCTGTTTTCGAAAAAACGCTTCAAGTATAGGGCGAAAATAAAATTCAGCGCCTATAAACTTGAATTTAGTACATATTTTCAAAATCTTTTGGTGCCAATTCAAATCCAAAATTTTATCCATGCGATTAAGCATTCGTGAAAAAACAGTAGAATGACTGGGGGCTCCAATAAACGGTTCCAAAACGTTTCCAATCGACTCTGAAAATCCAAATTAGGGTAAAAATTAGATTTTACCATTTTATGTCAATCTGATCAAACTTTGTTTTTGTTGTTTTTTATTTTCATGAAAAATACTTATGGGCCAAGTATTTTTTTTAAATTCGTCAAAAATCGAAAAAATGAATTTTAGCACTCGAAATTTTCGAGGGTGATGTATTTTAAGGTCCACTTTCGATTCCTTTTGGTCCGGTTCAAAAATACTGGTTCCGGTTGGGATATTTCCCTCGTTTTGGGTTCGCTTTCATAAAGAATTTTTCAATAATTGGCAAAAATCCACTCTTTTGTTGCTGGAAAGGAATGGGAGGGGTCGAAAAAACCAAACTTCCAAAAGGCATCTACATAAAACCTGTATACCAAATTTCAGCTTTCCAGATCAATTTGAAAGAGTCAGTGCGCGACAAGTTTTTTTTTATTCCTGGTTTATGATGGTAATGATAGTATACAACATCGATTTTCGACCCTGCCTTGCTTTTTGAAAACACTAACACTACAAAATAATTTTTCCATTAGTATCAAAACTGGGCCTGGAAACGTGCTCGTATAGTTGAAATTTGACCCCCCCCCCCAACAAGACATTCTGACCATTCAACTTTTCTCCCTTTTATCTATTTTGAAAAAATTCAAACCCCTGTACGGACCCTCCATTTTTCGACGGAGTAGGTATCATTTTCTTGTTAGTTGTTGGTTACATGTGTCTCCATGCTTAAGGAAAGTGAAAAATAAATGAAATCAATGACAGGGTGCTCGAGAGATTCTTATATGTTGCAATTAGACAAATTTTTTCGAGTTTGAAGAAAACGTAGGAGGAAGGGAGATCTTCTGAAACATTATCGACGAATACTTCAGTAAAATATTTCAACAAAATTTGGCACTAATTTCTCCAAACGAAACACTTACTAAATATATATATCAACATCTCACCGAAAATTGGACCACAAGTCGAGCGAAAAATATTAATTATTATGTCAAATCCGATCAGTAACGATTATAAAATACGACAGTAGTGATTTTTCAACATTTTCACACATCAAGATTTATTATCAATCCACCAAAACATGATCTAACCGAGACTAATTATATTAGAGAAATAAAAAAGGCGCGGAAGTCTCATCACAATGAATTCAGTCAACCTCCCGTTGGCATTGATTAAATCACGAACGAAGAATATTTGCGCGATTTCAGGCTATCTAATTCGATGTGTTTAATAAACATTAAAAGGTTTATAGTTACAAACATTAATCAGCGTGAAAATCTTAATAATACCGAAAGTTTTCTAAAGACGTAAAGTTAACCATCGCTGAGGCAATAATTCCTTGTTTAGCTAAAAATATACGAGCAATTCGTCGCCACGTCAATATGTTCGTCGCCTTTTCAAAAGAAGGAGTATATAAACAGACTGATAGGTAATTCTTGCGCATTAAATGCCCGAAACCTTACAATTTAATCCACTTACGAAATAGCTATATGTAGTAGGATAGTTTCTTTTAAAGCTTTGTAAAACGTAAAAACGATATCGTAGCAAAGCCAGTGTCTATGTGTACGTAATTTAATATTCGAGGCGTCAGCATCGTCATCGTAACAACGTGCCACAGACTTTTTGTTAATTCAGTATATTGTTCGTAGTACAGAAGAAGCACGTTGTTTAAAAAATGTAATAGTTACGCGAGAATTTGCATTTGAGTAAATATTTACGAGGTCGTAATATCTCTTCGTTTACCCCGATAACGTATTTACAAGTGGTTCCAATGTATAGACCGAGTTACGCCACCGTATACTACCACATTTTACCTACCTATCTAGCATACACATAACGCTCATCTTTTAACAATACACCAGTATGTGATTGTAAAATGTAAACATTACAGAGTCGCCGCATAAATATGCCGAATCAGAGGTAACATTACAGTACAAAATACCAGTACGTAATGAAATAAAAGAAGCATGGAGCGAAGAAGAGTTGAACAGAAGGCAGGCCGAAACAATGCGCAGAATATATCAAGAAGAACGGAGAAGAAAATATTTACAAGAATTACAAGATATGTCAAATCGCAGACACACCGATAACTTATTGTACGTCACTATATCAATATTTGAAGTACATGTATGAAAAATTTTTCCCAATTGCAATGAGTAGATAGGTATTTTGAAAGATACATTTATTCAACAGGCCATCGCAAAAGTCACCAATTCCACTGAATCGTTACGACGATGTTTTGGAAGAACCAGCGCCACAAAGATCCAGAAGTCGCACACCAGAACCAAAATTAGTCGCCAGAGCTTTGTACCATTTTACTGGACAAACATCAAGGTAAAATCATTAATCATCTCGAGGCATGACATTTTTCAAAACACGCTTGTTATTTTTACACCAATATCCTTTTGGCAAGATTACCATCAAATTGACATCACTTTGATTAACGATTTTTCCGTAAAATGTACGAAATATGTATCATTCAACCTATACGTAATTAGACGACCATAATGAATGTTTTAATTGATTTTTTCTTCGTTTTACCCGAAGAAAAAAATAAAAACAAAAAACGCGTCCTAAATTGTCTTTCTGAATAATTAACTTAGCAATCATGCGACACTGTTACTGTTCTGTTTCACTATATATAGATTATTTATGTTAAAACATCATACAGCAGATGTTCGACAATGAATATAATAGCTTGAAAAATTAGAACAGAACACCATACCATATTCGATTATGCCAAATCGCAAATTTTACTATTGCTATATTTTTAATCTCTATAATTTTTTTTTTTCAGAGAATTAACTTTCAGAAAAGGAGATATCATTTTCGTCAAGAAGCAAATTGATAAGAACTGGTATGAAGGCGAGCATAACGCTATGATTGGACTGTTTCCCATTAATTATGTTGAGGTAACTAAATCAGGAATATCTACCATCGGTCATTCATCTTGAGTACCTATTTGTAAACAAAAATCGATGAAATTATTACACAGATAATTCCGTACGATGAAATACGAACGTTACCAAAAAGACCAAGTGAAGGTCAAGCCAGAGCCAAATTCAACTTCGTAGCTCAAACTAATTTAGAACTATCATTAGTAAAAGGTAGGTAAAGGTATACCAAAATAATATAATATGAAATGTACTCGATACGAGTTATTTAAAATGATATAACTTATAACGAACTTGAACGACTAACGAGCCCATCTACTTCTACAGGGGAATTAATTGTATTAACTAGGCGAGTAGATGATAACTGGTATGAAGGAAGGATCGGTAATCGAAGAGGTATATTTCCAGTTACCTATGTTCACGTCATACGAGAGCCTGGTGAGTACGAAGGTATGTGGTAGATAAACATAACGTGCTCGTCGGTACGTTTCATTTTTTAAAACAATCGTACCTGTATCTACACGTTTCAGGACTTACAGATTCTGCGGAAACCGCGCATAATAATGTTCGGAAACCAGTAGCAGCGCCAGCAGCGCATTCCCTTATAACTAACCAACAATCTTTGCCTTCTCAACACAATTACCAGCCTAATAGTTATACGACACCTATAACTTTAGTAAGTGCGTGAAAATCATATATTTCATTAGTCAAAGTCAATACACCTACTTCCTAGCTATACCATCCATTAACAATAAATGAATCTCAGCCGGAGGCTGGGCTCTTTTTGCCATAAATCCGGATCACAACTCTATCCAGCAAAAACTGGCTCCAACAATGAGCCGCCAAAAATTATCCAGTCCTGCCCCGAGTTTCGACGCTTCCGCTTTAAATGGATGCAGTCATATCTGAAATAAAAACACAGACGATATAATTTTTATAAATTTATAATTTGTTTTTTATCTAGCCTCGCACCACAACGAGGTCACAACGAGAAGTTAATACTTTACCTCTGAATGAAGCACTTCACATAGATACCAACTCAGAACCCATACCGTAAGTAAAACAATATCAAATTTTACACTGCGAATCCAATCGCCAAGAGAAACTATACGATGAGTACTTGACCCTTATTCTCAACTTTCTCAGCAGATATCGAGCTTTGTACAATTACAAACCACAAAATGAAGACGAGCTAGAGTTAAAAGAAGGCGATACAGTGTACGTAATGGAAAAATGTGATGATGGCTGGTATGTAGGATCCAGTCAAAGAACATCACATTTTGGAACTTTCCCAGGAAATTACGTTGAAAGAATCTCCTAAATTAATAAGGTACTTACACTGCTTACTGCTTACCTAGACTTGTTTCCGATGATTACCAGTATCCATTTATATTAACTCTCATAATGATTTTTTCCAATCGTGTAGAATAAACTCTGAACGTGCTTGAAAGTCATCTCCGCAAATAAAGTTACTATTAAAACAATAAGGACACAGTTGTTAACAAATTACGTTCTAATTATTAACTTACCTATGATTAATTTTGTGTTAAATAAATAAATTGTATTGCAATCTATACCGTGAAACGACTCTGAAAGATTCGTAGCATTTTTTAAAACGTTCGTAATTTTTGAGAAAAAAAATATTCATAAGATTACTTACCTGTATTTTTCATTTTTCACATGTATTTTTTCGTAAAAAATTACAATTGTATTTCTGACGACAAAACCGTGTACCGAAATGTAAACAAAGCATATTTTGACAACATATTTTTACGGATCAATTTTTCACTGATTTTACTCAACATTATGAACGAATAGAAACTCGACCTTCTGAATTCGGAATCAGAACAATGAATGGAGAAATCATACGTTAATAAAATAATACTTCTAAAGCGATATTTATAAATCTCGAATGTTATACGGTACCTTTTTTTTAGTACAAATAATTATACATTAAGCTATATTGTTAAAATGTAATACCAAAGATGTTGAAATGCATAAATTATACGTTTCTGTTTTAAATTGTTAACGTTCTGGATTTCTATTTCAATACTGCCAGAGAAGCATTCAAAATGACAAATAGATATATTGGATGTATGTAATGAGGTACCTAATAATAACATCACACACGATATCCCAGGATAACTTACGGCGCAAGATAGTACTTTTTCCGTTGAATATACTGGAGGTGCGGGATAAATTCAAACTTTTGGTCTCTAAAAGTTTAATATGGGCAATGGTATCAATAAATCATAAATGAGTAATCTATAAACCGTTTAAATGCACAAAAACAAAATGCTCTGATCAAGTAATGATTACAAATATGTACATAGTAAAGTAATGATCTAGAATCTAGATAGAAACTCACTTACAATAAATTCCATCCTTTATGAAAGAAAAGTAGATTGATTGGAATTCGGAACCGTAGTTGAAGATGCACCAATGCACCACTTCATGTTGAAAAGTTGGCATAAATTCACTTCACATTTTTCGCGACACGAAATAAATCAACTGGAATCTGATTTTTCATTCATTAACATTAATCAACACGAACACGTGCTCGGTGACTCGAATTCGATCAGCCAGCAGCCACCAACCCATCGGCCATCAACACCCCAACAACCCTCTTGTCCTTCACGAATCACGAAACGAAGACGAAACAATCAACAAGCGTTACCAACTACATGTAATATTACTCCCTTGTTACGGAGCAAGTGTTACCAATTATTGCAAAACAGCAAAAAAATTCCTCGAAAAATGATATATGTATAAAAATTGCTTCTCACAATTATGCTCAGGAGTCAGGATTGGAGTTCAGAGTTCATAAATCACAATAGGTTCTAAAAAAATTGAAAGAAATTAGAAACCCCTATAAACCGCATTCGGAAGTTCGAAACTCCCCATTGTGTTTTAAATTTCGTTTTCTACTTTGTACATAGTTGTTCTTCAAAGTTCCAACTCCCGGGCACTTGTAAAAAAACTAAAAAGTACTAAGTAATGATTGGAGATTGCAAGACCCACCGCCCACCGACATCAATGTCATCAATTCATCATAAAGGTTTTTTACTCGACTCCACGAGTTGAACTGAGTTTTTCTCCGCGTTTTCGGGTTGCTATTTTGAAGAAACACAATGTCTCTTTTTGAAGAAAGTTGATAAAATTGTATAGTAAACTTAAGGTTACGAAAAACAAGAACCTCCCATCAATCTCTCGATTTCATGAGTACAGATTTGAGCATATGCGACTGCGAGCATCAAGGTATGAAAATTTGAAAAAGCTGTAAGCTGCAGTGACACGGGTCGAGTTGAGAATGTCGGAAAGAAATTAAAGTGGTAACGGTAAGTTTTGCTTCGCATGGGGAAAAACACAAGAAAGTGCGCTTCAGGTAGGAAAAATGTGTAATTTTTATAAAAAAATATAACGACATACTTGAAAGTACAAATAACAATGGAACTCAGTTTATTACGAAGATAGAAAAAGCACGAGTATGACACGAATAGGCCCGTTTTAAATCGCTTATTTAAAAATATTTCAAATTTCAGCTTCTTTTCTTGAGTTTTGATTCAGGAGCGTGGCCCTTATTAAAACGTACATACATTTGAAAAATGAAAATAGTTTCGTCAGTTTGCAGTTCGGCTAACTTTAATTTTTTCGTGACTTTTTGTAAATTGTCCAAGATCACTTTTTCCGGAGGCGTTAAAATTTGATTTACCTGAAAATAAACAAAAGAAATTTTACTGAAAGGTCAATTCGAAGTGGTGAAGTGAAGTACACGATAAATGTGATTTTGAATCAAGTTTTACCATTTCTTCGATCTGTTCTTCACTGGCGTTTTGTTCTTTTAACGCTTCGACGTATAAATCTGATTGTTTCTTTTTTTCGATTATATGTACTTGTTTATTTTCTTCTTCTTTTCTTCTTAGAATAACGTTCTGAATGGTTTTATAACACATGCTCAGTACCATTTTCACTATCTGAAATACGTTACACAAGGTATTACTTACATGAGTTTACGTGAAAGAAATACGTAATATGAAAAACGATAAAAATAAGCTAAATGATTTGAGCTCACCACATTGAGATCAACACAAAATAGAAAAAATGGTTTATTTTGTCCACTAGATGATGTGGTGGACGGTTTTTTCAATTCTTCTATTTGAATAAAATTTTCTTCTAATAACTTGTAAACTATGCTTTTTGCTTCTTTATCAGGTAACATGGCCATCTGTTGAATTTGTTCTAATTCGCAATGTTTTTTATCTTGAATTAATCTGTGTAAGTGAAAAATGAACCCGAAATTAATCATGGAAGCATTATTTTTCAATCAGTGAAATTCGACCATGTATGTTACAGTGTTACAAACCTAAATACACGAGCAGCTTTGAAACCGAATTTTTGATCAATAATTTGACTGATGTATAGACTCGTCAGATTTGCAATGGCTTCTTTAATACAAATGACAACTCCGCCGGTATAATCTATCGGTTGTCCAACAATTCCGCTACAGTCTTCCTCTGCGCAGCAATGTAATAATGAGACTACGAATAGACAGTTAACAATAAAAACAACGTTCAATTTACGTACTCATAACTGTGATATACTGATCCATATATTTCAAAGCGTAAGCTTCATTAGTATTATTGCCAATTGATTCTTTAATTTGCATCATCGATATTGCATCAGAATTATCCCACCAAGTACTGGACTTTTGATAAGCTAATTTTAAAACATGACGAATGACAACTCCAGCATGCACGTCAAATCTTCGACTCATAGCATTAACGATGAGTTCATCCCTAAAAATGAATGATTTTAAATTTGTGTTGCGAAAGTTATTTGAAATAAAACTCATGATAGATACCTAAATTCGATGAGAAATCTATCAAAATTCACTCTCCAATAAAATTCATTTAAAGGCATTTCTGTATCTGTACCATGGTATAAGGCTGTTAATTTATCTAGCTCAACTGGAAGGACTCTTTCGTGTTCAGATAATTTAATTTTAATAGGAACAACATCTCTCGTAACTTTCTCAACAGGTACGATGAAACCGTTCTCGATCAGTTCACAAGTACTAGTTCTAATACTGCGAAGGCTGAATGACATTTTAGTATTTCCTAAAATAAAAACCATATCATAAAATCATAAACAAAAAATAAACAAAAAACGATAACCCTAGAGCCATTAGAGCGGATTTATTTACCTTGGGCTAGCGTACAAGTAACTTTCAATATGAGATTCGTTGAAGTCATTTTACCAGAACGTAATAATTCTTCTATCAACGCTTCTCCTTCTTTTCCAAATCTTTTTCTGGTTAATAAAATGAATCTGAAATGAAATCGAATCGATAAAAAAATGAGATAATCGGCGACGAATGAGATCACAAAAGAAAATTACTTCGGATATCTGAGAATCAATAAAACGTTTTCTGGCAGTAAATAGTACTCGCAAACATTTGTTTCGGATAATTTATAATCAACAAAATTGAAATGGATCATAATGCCCAAGGCTTGCTTCACCTATACCCAACAAGAATAAAAAACACGTTACATCAGCTTTACAGGAGATTCTGTCAGTAAGTAATACTTAATTAAGGAGATGAATTCGCTCACCGTGGACAGCGGTAACTTCACAGACAGCGATAATAGCTTCAGAGGTTTTCGACCCCATTTTAATTCATCTGCAACCAACGCAATGACTGGTCCAAAGTATTCGTTCAACAGTAGCGTAGTAAGTTTACACTCTTGAAAAGCCATGCTTCAATTCATAATAAATTGCTACAGTAAAGGTGATGAAGATCCGGCTTTCTACGTTGCTCAAATTGTTGGTGAAAACTAAAATCAGTAAAAAAGTAGAGAAGTATCGCAGAAAACACTAAAACAGCAAAAAGCAATAAGTGCGAGATGTTGCGTCTTCCAGCGAGCCGCGAGGTGATAACGGAACGAGTGATAAGCGAAGCTGAGGTACTGAGGTGTGAGGACGGAGACCGGGTTTGTATTTAAAATTTAAACCTTCTTCATCTTGTTTGTAGGATCGCGATCGCTGTTTAATAAAATGAACTCGTTTTTCGCTTTTTTCAAAAATATTCTTGAATCGTTCTTTTTTTGAGGATTTGAATTGAAATTTGAATGCATTTTAATTTAATTTAACTTGTATCCTCCTTATTCAAAATCAAATCAAAATTAAATTAATTTAATTTAATAATCGATCAATGAATTATTAAATTTTCTAACCGGGCTAAATTAAATGCAGGACAAATGACATTGGGTTCCGCTCATCCGCTGTTCAATTCAACAGTAAACCGTCGACCGTATATAATGGACGAATAATTCAAATCGCAGGAAATGACGGCCACATTTTGGATGCAGAATCCTGGAAACGTTCTGCACATGCGCCAAACATGATGCTTACGGCGTTGGTGGAGAGAGAGACGGTTCACTAGTTCAACCCACCCATGTTCATTGTTCAACCAGTAAACCGTCTCTCTCTCCACCAGCACCGTAAGCGTCATGTTTGACGCATGAGCAGAAGGTTTCCAGGATTCTGCATCCAAAATCTAGGCTTCACATTTTGTCATTTTTTCACCGTTGAATTATTCGTCCATTATATACGGTCGACGCAGTAAACAAAACACCTTTCTTGATTTCTGATTCCATTTCAGCGATTCAGCCAGATTGTCCAGATTACACCTTTTTCTGTAAAAAAAAAGCTGTAATTGTTTTTCATTTTATCTAAAGTTGAAGTAGATCTAGTTCAAATACATATCAGAAATGGAAATTTGAAAACTCCAAGCAGCGATATCGTTTGAACATACATTTACTCATCTCAACTTTTGCAGGTATTTACATACATATTTCAATTTGAATCAGTTTAAGAAATCCTTCTAATCATTTCAGAATCACAATTATGCTACTTCTCAAATGTGTTTCATCGACTTCCTCATACTAATCTAGTAATCTTCCTCTTGGTTATTTCTCTGATTTCATTCGAGTGCCATGCCTTTGAGAAGTTCCTGAAACCGAAATCTTTCTCAAACCTGTGCGATTAATTTTCCATATTTGTATGTTACAGGGAGAAGAAGTTTTTGTTGCGATGACTCCAAAAAATAAGCTGAATTTAATCCTGCCTCCGGGTTCAATTGATGCGCCGCCATCGACTCCTTCAGCGCCATTATCGGCTCATAGTGAATCTGCAATATCTGAGTAGGTTCTATTTTCTGTTGTATTTCTATGTGTGATTTTTCTTGAATACGAGTAATCGTATGTTATGTTATATTGACCTGCTCTTAATTTTGACGACGAAATTTTCATTTCTCTTCTATTGAACGTTTATTCCATGAGAGTTGAATCAACGCAAATAGTAAAATCAGATGATAAAATATCGTACTTCATGAGTTTATTGCGGTGTGATAATGTACTTCGTAGAAGCTCATTTTGCTGATGCCTAAAAAACTAGGAATCAGTATAAATGGCAATGGCAATGGTCCAAGTTACACTTTCGAGACACTCAACTTTTGTTTCATATAGAACGCTCTGCCTACCGATCACTTTTTAAGCGTCTTAGAGTTTTTAAGATTTCCACATCGTTTATGATTTTGGAAATGATGTTGAAGATCTCTCAGTGCAATTAATCTATTTTAAATAAGAATTCCAGTTCTTAATTTGAAGCAACGCTAGACAAGTTCAATATCACTGTCGGAAGTAAAATATTGCGTCGTTCGTCTAGAAAACATTTCCCAAAGATTTTGAGAAATTTGGTGATAATACATATAATATAATAATTGACTGTTTGATATCTTGTTTGTCTACCTCATCGTTACGGGTATACGTTTTTGAACGATTCTATTCATTTAGGTATACGTATTACACTTACACACAGATGAAACAGGCAGATCAAATAATACAAAATTTTCTACCTGTTCGGGTAGAAAACTTGAATGTTATGCGGGAGGAGTTTGATTAGACTTGATAGCTAAGAGGCCACAGAAGTTACCGTTCGATTTATCGATTGGTTCTTTGTTTATCTCGATAATTATTTAGGTAATCTGTACCTAATATCTAATTTTAGGAAAGGAAAATTGAGTATCGAAGCTCTTCAAGAGCGCCTTGAAGAACTCGGTATGGATGACACGCAACGTAAACGGATGGAATTTTTTTTGTGCCAAAAAGAGAAGATCGGAGGAGAGCTCGGCGACGACGATTTTGAAAAGCTTGGAGAGCTGGGCGCCGGAAACGGTGGAGTTGTAATGAAGGTGCGCCACAAATCGACCGGGTTAATTATGGCACGAAAGGTGAGTGCTTTACTTTTTAGTGTACTGTTCGCATGAGTTCTGTTCTTTAACTGCGCATCTTATTTCAGTTAATCCATCTTGAGGTCAAGCCTGCCATCAAAAAGCAGATCATCCGCGAATTGAAAGTTCTACATGAGTGTAATTTTGCCCACATCGTCGGATTTTACGGCGCCTTTTACAGGTAAGAATATCGATTTTTATTTTGCGTATTTGTAAAGGAAGTATCCTAATTTGTGTCTCAATTTTTACAGCGATGGTGAAATCTCCATATGCATGGAGTATATGGATGCGGGGTCTCTGGATTTAATTTTGAAAAAAGCTGGACGAATACCGGAACCTATGCTTGGAACGGTAACGTCAGCGGTAAGAAAATCTCCGATTTTATACTGTATTTTATGACCATTGTTTACGTGACTCGTTCTTTTGTCATTATAGGTTTTGAAAGGGTTGACTTACCTTCGAGAAAAGCACGCCATTATCCATCGCGACGTTAAACCGTCGAATATTCTAGTTAATAGCGGTGGTGAAATCAAAATATGTGATTTTGGTGTTTCCGGCCAGTTGATAGACTCGATGGCAAACTCGTTTGTTGGAACTCGATCATATATGTCGGTAAGAATTCTTTTTACGTGATCTACAACTTGTATACACTTACGTATGTGTCGTTTTCCAAGTGACAACACAGCTTATTTTTTTACGACTGGTGTAATCATTTCAGCCCGAACGACTTCAAGGGACGCACTATTCGGTCCAGAGCGACATCTGGTCGCTTGGATTAAGTTTAGTCGAAATGGCGGTTGGAATGTATCCAATTCCACCGCCAGATGAACACACCCTCGCGCAAATCTTTAATCCTACTGAAGCACCAGAACAAAGTAGTTGATGTTTCTGATTTCTTTCCTGTTCAGAATATGAGTGACGTTTATTGAAAATTGTATGATTTTATTTTCAGATAACAGCAACGGTCCAAGAGCTATGGCGATATTTGAACTTCTTGATTACATAGTAAATGAACCTCCACCGAAGCTTCCACCGAACGTTTTCTCCAAAGAATTCGAAAGTTTCGTCGATGCGTGTTTGAAGAAAAATCCCCAAGAAAGAGCGGATCTTAAAACGTTGATGGTATGCAATTTCAACCACAGCTGAAATATCCAATGTCTGAAGTATAATTCGTGTTTTGCTTTTTCTCTAGAACCACGAATGGATTCGTCGAGCAGAATCATGTCCTGCTGATATCGCTGGTTGGGTTTGCCGAACCATGGGTTTGACTCCGACCACTCCGACACGTACGATTCCAAATCAAGCTTCATGAGTATGTTCTCTAGTCCTCATTCAGAGGATTTCTGGTTCTACGCGATTTCATCGTAAGTAATACTAATTTCTTTCCACCAACGATGCGTGTTCTTCTTTCGATTAATAATCGCTGATTTTAAATTTTAGATGAAAACTGCTAGTTATCTTATGTACCAATTTTTCGCAAGAGTAATTAAGAGCCGCGAATTTCAACCTAATTCTATATTATATTTCGGGTTTTCATTGTATTATTTTATTTGAATGTTTTTGTGTTTGGGATGTTACATAATAGTTACCCAGTCAGTTGTGTAGAAAATGTGTACATAGTAAATTACGAATATTATTCTGAATGTCTGAGAGAATTGAATTTTCTACTCACCCGTTTAGCTGTGCACAATTTCGATACGATTTTTGGAATCTATTTTATTTGTTCACTGCCTCGAATGCAGTTTTGTTTTGCTTTGTTGAATTTAATTTGAAATATTTTCCAAAAAAAGCATTTTTCACCGAAATGAAATTCAAGAGCAGCTTTTTGTACGCATTTTTAAAATCTAAGTGTTAACGTATTTTTGTTTCTAGTTTTTATTGAAATTTTAAATGTTTTAGTTGAATATCGATGTTATGTAAAATGAGCATTTAACGCTATCTAAACGCTGTAAGATAAGTGTAAGAAAAAGCTAGACTTAATTATAAATTATTATTTATTAAAAACTACAACTTATTAGGTACTAATTTTGTTGGAACAAAATCACTCGAATGCACAGTTTTGATTATCGCACAGCAGTCTGAAATTAGCTTAAAAACCCGTATATATTTTTTCTCTGTCTTTATCATTCTGTGTTTTTCTTCCATGTATGTGTTTGTGTGTTTTTAGTTCGACGTATTCTTTTAGTATTATTCAGACTGATATTACAGTGATATGTGATTGAAGTTTTACATTTTATTTGTTTCGGTTTTTATCTATTCTATTTTCCTATATTTTATACCTATTTATTATTCGTTTCTTCTTATCTGACGACATTTTAATTACATATATGGAATTACAATTAAAAATACACGCATTTAAATGAACCGTAAAGATGATATTATTTGGAAAATTGTACTGATGAGTGATACCAATATCGAGTAGGTATAGGAAGTCGGTATTCGTGGAAGATGGGTTTTTGGTAACATATTAAAATTTTAAAAAAACGTAATGAATTTATTATTACCAAAGTGATGAGAAACAGGAAAAAAGTGTTTGTTTTGTAGTTTTTGATAACTATTCAGAAAAAAATCTCATTCGTATTAATAATTCATAAGCTTTATTCGAGTAAGGTCAGCGTAATTAACAACATATCTAATTACAGGCGCACGATGTACCAACATTAACCCGAAAATACCTCTTGAGTCTTGATTTGCGAATGTTAATTTTTATTTACTTATGTATTTCATCAAATGATGATTTTTTTTTTTGCATCGAAAAACTTCCAAACATTGGAATTTGGCGCGAGTCGTTGTACGTAAACGTAGAAAACGACGAATACGACGTGATGGTATGATTTTAAGAAAACGAAAGTACAATTTTAAGGTGTTTGAGTATCCAAGTGCTCGGTAAAAGGAAGAAAATTTCATTGACATTGATACTAGAACTTATTCGATTGTACTGCAAAGGAAATTGTTAATTTTGAGATATTTTATATTAAACGCAACGCTATGGTGTTAGGTGGGTTGACCTCCATCAGCCATTTTAACCAATTAATATTTTGAGCATTCGCAGGAAGTCCAACTTACTACACACTATGATCATTCAATGACCAAACTAATGAGAACGTTCAGGTTTTAGATTTTACTAATTTGTTAATAAAAAACTGCCTCCGTCTTCTATTAATCGTTTTTCCTGTTTATGCAGTCTATATTTGGGTCAACCGTAGTGTAAGATTTGATGATGCGAAGTACTCAGGCTGATTGAAAGTTAAGGAAACAGGTAGTCTAGGCTGTGGGGGAATTTCTGAAACCAACGTCATCTTTTTCAAGAGGGGTTATGTTGTATATGTACCTACTATTAGAAACTGTCTTAAGAATAGCGTTGAAACTGATATTGTACAAAGAATCCTAGTTTTTCTTTAAATGCTGAGAGAGCATATCCGTGTTTGATTGAATGAATTGCTGTGCTCGTTTTTTTCCTCGAAATAAACGAAATTTTCGAAGAATCCATAGCTTTAGTATACGATTAATAAGCTTGTTACTACATTTTATTGATGACGTGGAAAATTTTTCGTAACAATGGTAAGAAAAGTACGTGTCAGATTGTGCAAACTGAATATCATGTATAAAATGAACTGTGTAAGTGTGTATGGTCGATTGTTTAGTTTCTTATTACGTTGTACAGTGAAATGAAATACCTAATACTTATGTCAAATTCAAATTTGAACTACCTACCTACTTTGTGAGTAAACTCAATAGAAAACAAACGGTTTCTTTTTACCGCAATACGAAATTGCGATTAGTTAAAATATCAAGATCTACCATCCAATTTGGAAAGTAGGTATCTATACTTGTTCAAGTAATTTATCTGATACAAGAAGAATAAACTAGGTACGATTTTAATATCAAATATTTTATTGAAATAGTTGTATCAAAATGCAACTGAAAATTTGGATTACCTACCCGAGTACCTGTACCTAACTTCACCTGACTTTCATCTGCGTTGATTTCTACTGAAAGGAAATCCCCGGGTGCCTATGAAAGTAAAGTTTAATAGGAATGACATGACAGTACCCTTGTACTTTGAATATGGTAGTACGTGTCTTCTTAAGTACTAAGTAGTACCTAACTACCTATCTAATCTAGTGAATGTAATAGAGGTGGGTAGTAAGCAAACGCTCTAAGAACTCTGGGCTTCAGTTCAATACAATAACAAGAAAAAAAACACAATAATCTGTTGAAATGACTCTGTGTTCTTAGGTACTCGTATTCCACGCGCCAATGAAATTTTTTCAATTTACTTGGAAGTGCTTGAGAATACTTGTACTTATTTACAAGGAAGTGCTTACAGTACATACTTACTTTGTTTTAAATGATTAATTCCTTCCTGTATGATTCGTGTTATTTTTCTACAGCTCTATTGTATGTACTGTTGAAAAATTTGACTAAATGAATATGTTCTAGCAGAAGAAAATAAGATACCACAGAATATTTCAGATTGATATGTAAGTACCTAAAAGCGATTATATCAGTTGTTAGCCCTCATCTATGCAAATTTTCATTTTTTTTCACCCATATTACGAGCAGTTGGATGATTATATTCTGCGAACCATTGTGCTGTATAATTAAAAACCGCTACAGGGTTATTCGTGGCTTCTTTCTTATTTTCGCGAGGCCCCACACATTTAGACTGCTAAAAAATACTAACTTTATGTTGTAATCAAAAGTCCAAATTACAGAGGAATTTCAACTTATTAAGTAGTGGGCGTGAAATGAGCCAATTTCGAATACTAAGAGACAACATTGTGGATACCTAGACCTACTACAATTTTGATGAACATAATCCAATAAATTCTCCTGTGTGTAGGTATTAAGTAATAATTGTATCTACAGTGTACTTATTTGTCTGCAACATTAGCATATTGAAATGAATTTTTTTTAAATAAATTTTTTTATTTGCCTATTCTCAAAATTTTCGTACGTATGTACATACTTAAGTAGGTAAATAAATCTGTTCCCTCTTCTCGGCTTTTCGTAAACGTTATCGTATAATTTAAGCGAACCGTGAGTAGGTAATTGTAGTTAGGTATATCATTGTACATAACGTCGTGAAAAGTAAATTGTAAATTAGGTATAAATAATACCATAATGCGTCACTTGTAATGTTGATTTTATCACAACATGTGATATATTTATAATTGAAATAGAATGATCTTGTTAACGCATAGGCTAAAGTTGATGAGAATGATGGTACAGTGACTTCCTTCGAACGTAGTTGCATTTTTATTGAATGAATTCAGAGTGTAAGCGTAGGTATATTTCTTGCAATTTTTTTAGTGCAGATATAGGTAGGTAGGTACCTAGCGAACATATTGAGTTTCTTTTGCAAATTTTGAATTAATAAACTCTCCTTCAAGATAGACAACGTATTTATGGGTGACAAACGTCATGAATCAGATCGCATGAACCCCCAGCTTTAATTATTTTTAAATACATATTATGTATGTAGTTACGTGATGGTAAGGTCAAGAAAACGACTACTTATATATCTGATCAGATCTGATTGTATAGCAACTGAACAAATCAAATTGTATCTACGCAGAAGAAAGTGATCAGATCTGAGCTCTCAGACCTGTTTAAGCCTGTTTAATTAGGTCTGCAATCAGACCTATGTAGACTCGTTTGATCCAAACCATGTGTCCGATCTTATCCAAATGCATTAATTTAATTCGTGACCAGACCAAATTGAATCCAATCATTTTCCTTGCAAATCTGGAAGAAAATTCTCCTTTCCAAGGAAAGTTTTTTAGATGATTGATATGTTTTTTGTTTAAGGTAACTAGGTACCTAATGATTAAGTACCTACCTATGAAAAGAAAAGTTTGACGAAATATCAGAAAATCATTTTTGAAAATTACTCGTAGGTACCTCTATAATCGTAGCAAGTTGTTGATTTAATTTTTGAGTTCCTAAAAATCAGACATACCTATTACCTACGTACTTTAATATCTACACGAAACGCGTTCACTTCAATGCGAGTCGAAATAGTTTTTAAAAGTCTGACATATTAAAATGTCGTCATTTTTTTCAGCAGATACGTAAGTTAATGTTAAGAATTTATGGCAACTTTTTCAAGTTCTCAATAGTCAGACAGAATATTTTATTGTAAAATCAGATTTAAGCCTGGTACAAGTAGGTACTTCAAACATTGAAAATTTATTATACTTTTTTCGAGTTTGTAAATATCTGACATAGGTAATTAATATTGGAATAAGATAGAATCAGGCCTGTGGCCAGAGAAGGGCTACGGGCCACAACATAATTTTTTCTTCCATCCCCCCTCCTCACTTAATAATACTGACCACGTTCGAGATCAGAAGAGCATGCAAAAATATATCACTAGCAAAAATTTCAGTTGCTGAAGTAGATAGGTACATTTTTAGATCTTTGGTGAATTTTTGAAAATCAAATTTGGGCCAAAAATGAGAAACAAATCAAAATTTCACTAAATTCACTCAGAAAAAACTGAAATTTGGGATATGTGTACCAACCTACCCTACTTTCATCTTAACAAATCGATTGAAAGCGTGGTTTCGTCGAACCGTTTAAGCAGTTCTGGAGCCTCTAGCAGATTTATGACTTGAAATTTCCACAAAATTTCACCGAATGAAATTTTAATAGGTACCGAAATTCACGCTGCTTTCCAATTTTAGCATGCTGAGAGTGAGTCTACTAGAGCTGGTTTCAAGTCGTTTTGGGAGCCTCTTATGACTTTTTGGAAATTCATTTTTATCAGAAAACGTCATAAAATCGCGTTTGACGTAAAAAGCTGATGAACAAAAAATTTCCTATAACTTTTGCTCCTTCAATTTCTAGGGTCAGTAAACTAATTTACATAAATTCGTGGTTTAATGCGATATACCGAATGGAATGGAACATCCTGTATAGGTAATTTCTTATATTCAGAAGTTCATTGTAATATTACCGAGGATTCTTTTGTATAGTTGGCCTGATATCTAAAAATGATATAAATAGTCATTAAAGCGGTAAAACTACACACGAATAAAATACAATCCTATCTTATTCGAGTTTAGGTAATTAAGCGCTTATAATTATTTTTACTGTTAATAATTCTGTCACTTTGTTATCATTGCAAAGTAAATATGTAAATGTATTCTAGATATCACATGCCAACTTTGTTTTTAAAAGCTAATTAAGTACTTAAATTTGTCATGTACCTATCATGTAATTTCAAAAATAGCTACAGTCTATGAATAGAGATTCTGCAATGATAGGTAGGTACTTACAAAGAGGTAGTACCTAAGTACAAGCAGGTATTTAAAAATACATGTGTATGGTGTACCTTGCCTGACATCAGTATACCTTTATCTGCATTGTATGTATCTACTTACGTTTTTTGAGATTTCATTGATGGGTAATTTTATGAAAGCACTAAACATTTATTCGGATTGCACTGCCAAATCAAATTAATTTATCAACGCAGGGATTGACCTTCGACCTTTATAAGGACAGATCGAGGTAAACCGAAATCAAATAGGCAGAAATAGATCAACCAATAAATCCGGTTAATCTAGATGGAGAAAGCCAAGGATGGTAATGGTTATTGTGTAGGTATCATTGAACACAGGATTTGTGATATATGTACCTACTTATACTCAACAACCAATGCAATTTATGCAATGTTTTTCATTACCTACACCAAATGTCTGAAATCTTGGAGGTACAATTGCGACCTTACCTAGTCTGACTGAATTGAATCCAGAAAATATCGACATCTGATCTGATCTGATCAAACATGTTTAAATCACGTATAAACAGGTTGTATAACCTAGATCTAATCAGCTTTAATCAGATCTGATCACTTTCCTCGAGGTAGAAATGTTTTTATTTGATCAGATGAGTGCCGGTCAGTGGCGTAGCCAGAGCATATCTGGAGGGGGGGGGGGGTTGGTTGTTGGAGAAAGGTTCGATTTTGTTTCATGAGGAGAGAAAAAACATATGATTTTGATATGTAAAAGAACAATGTTTTTTTATAGGAGGAGATTCATTATTTATGCCTCAGAATTTCAGATTTTGAACGATTTTTTTTTTAGAAATTTCCGGTCTGGAAAAGAAAAGTAAAAAGGCCCAAACAAAGTGAGGGCAAAAGCTCTCGAAATATTCACTTCTCAAAACACGTGTTTTGAGAAGTGAAAAACATTTTTTTTTAAATGTGAGCAGTTTATTTTTGGATTTACATGCACATTTTTTTTTAGAAAGTTTGATTTTGAAAAAGAAAAACCAACCGGCTTGAGCAAAGCAAGGGCCGAAGTTTTTGAAACTTAATAATTATGATCCATGTACCTAGTAAATTATGATTTTTTGCAAGAAGTCAATTTCGTAATTTCATTCGACATTTCAAGAGTTTTTAATCGTCAAATTTTAGCAGTGACCCTGCGCCAATGAGGAGGGGTCTCGACCCCCCCCCAACCCCCCTGGCTACGCCTCTGGCCGGTCTGATCAAATTCATTCTGATTTTTGATATCATATCTAATTTTCCTGAACTAATCACTCCATCAATGAGATTCAATCTTTTTCTCCTGGGTGTTCTTATCTGAAATATTATCGCTTCAAGTTTTTTTACTGGAATCTGCAGCTTTTTCGTTTTTCAAAATTGCGAAGAAGCTAAAAAAATTTATTTAATTTTTGATTTTTTAAAAAATTGTCAGTAGGTATACCTAATAATTGTTGGAATTCTAAAATTGGCCATTGGGTCACGTGTTTGCCACACTTGAATGCGAGTTACTATGTAAGCCTTATGCTAACATAGGATCCTCAAAATAGTTTTTTGGATTGAAAATAACTGTGTGACTCATTTTATTACTTATATGAGTACCTACCTAAGTTCAAGATTCCCAAATCTTAACGCGCTAATTGAATGTACCTACTTTAATAGGAGTCATCCATTAGATACTTCCAAAAATTTCTCTTCATTTCGATTAACGTTCATCAACAAACTACAAATTATGTAGATTAGTAAGCATCCTAGGTACGTACCTATTATAGGTAAGATACATAGATACATGCGGTACTTGTGCGTCATCCATTTTAAAAATTTGCACCGCAATTAACGGTTATAAAACTTTTGAAAAAATTTGTACCATTTAAGAAGGTCATTTTAATTTATTATCTTATCTCTGATAATTTTAAAAATTGTTCATCATTGTTCACTGTACTAGGATGTGCGACAAAACAAAAGTACACGCGATAAACCTTTTCATTTATTAAAAATTCAGATGCTGCTGGTTTCTTTCGTGTCATGTTGGAAGAAAATATTAATAAAATAGGAAAAGTACTTGACAAGTTTGCTTGATGAATGTTAATATGAACAGCTTTCTATGTTATTAAACGAATTAGAGTACATGTTCTCGAACATTGGTCGTATTATTCTTTGTCGCAAAATATCAACCAACTTAATGGTGACAATTTCAGCATTCTCGAATAAGACATTTTGAATTATCAAATTAATTGCTTCCGAGGTTGAATTTGAAAAGTTTCTATCGAGATTGAAAATTATAATTTGAACGTCATTCGCCATTGTTGAATGACGATCTAGGTATATGGAATAAAATCTATGGCATTACCGAGGGATTATGTTTTATCAAAATTAAATTAGATTTCCATCAACATAGGCAAGCAGTTAAGGTATATACATGGGTTTCTAGTTGTTATGTATTTCTTTAGCGCCAAAAAGAGCAAATTTTGGGAGAAAAAAAATTATAGAAGGAATCTGATAAATTTATCAACTTCATTCTTCCTTATACTCGTGATTAAATTTCATTCATTCAGATACCTTTATGTACCTACTTATCAACCATATTAGTGAGTATTTCCTTCTATCTACGCTATACGTTCTCATCATATTTCATCTAAATTTTATCACCTTTATGTTTTACAATTCGAGGTAGATTTACGAAACACTTTTACTTACCTGGTAAATGAGTAATGTTTGCCATATTATTATTAATCATAAAAATCAGCATTTTACAAGCAGCTTAGATAGGTCTGTGCTCCAATAAATCAATCACATGGTATGAAAAGTTGACCTCCAAGTTTAATTAACTGGTTACCCATTGAAAGATATTTTTTGCCGATAGGTTTTCAATACATAGAAAAATGTATTTCAAAAATTTGCCACAAGTGAGATCACGAAGTCAACCAGCATTAATTGAACTGTTTTTGTTGAAATATTATCCTAGAGATGCAATGCAAATGACATTACAGCAAACGCATTCTTCGAAGCTTCAGAAAAGAAGATAATCGAGCATGTAATGATATAATAACCTTGTCTGATTGCTATTATAGTAGGTAATTTTATTTACTTTACGTAAACAAATAACACTATAATAATATATAGTTTAAAAACATGTTATAAGTAATACTTATTCTATATAAGTGTTTGTTCAAATTGCGAATTTTCTGTTTCCGTCTACACGTGGTTACTGTTGCATAAAAACATTAGATACAGATTTTAGCGTGACTCCACTTATCCGTTTGACCTTCAAAAAGGTTGAACAAAGGATTGGAAATCAAGTACATACGTCTGAATTTTCTTTTAGATTGAAATCAAATCGAAAATTTCGATTTTTCTTGGAAAAAATTTTAATACCTAGCATTTCAGAGAATAAGTCGATGCAGGTAGTTCTACCTACCTATTCCTATTTTTATGTTATTCTTTTCAAGTGGGAAAGTAATTAGGTTCCTTGAGTATCTATAATAAAGCCACCTTCCCTCTCAAGTACCAAACTAATTACCTATAGCATACAATTATTTAAATGAGGTAAATTTTCATCGACTTAAAAAAAAATTAATTCACGAGCTTCTTTTATTACTTAATTTGAAGTAGGTAGGTATGCAAATACAAAAAAAAACTTTATTATAGAGAGATGGCTAAAGATTGTAGAATTTGGTTTTTATCTATTTTCGCAATTTTTTAAACAGTTTTCCCACAATTTCCTTTGGTTTTATATCATTTTGAATCCTCTTTGCAATATTTTCATCATTCTTGTAGATTGAACTGGACCAAAAAGTAAACATTATCAACCATACATCACAGAGCTCCCACTGAAAGTGTTATTTTTTCTAACTTTCTTGCAATGTTTTCCAACTTACTACATAATAATTGCAGGTACCTACTTAAGTATTAAAATGTCATCACTTTTGAAAATCTTTTCAGTAAGAATAGGTACTTCATTCCTAAAACTTAGATATCTTATAGATGTGTTCTTTTCACACGGATTTAGGCGGATTTCCTTCCCAGAATCTAGATTTTGGACGTTTTTAAAATTTCTTTTTTAAAACTATTTTTAGATTCCATTCACCAACTTCCAAAATCCATCCATTTTCAATAGCTATGTATGTATGTATGTATGTACTACCCTAATAGCAGATTCTCGTGAATTTCAAAGCTGCCAAATTTGCTTCAAGTTGTTTCCCTTTACTTTCAAATTAGGTAGGTAGGTATGCTGAAATCGCGGTTTTTTTGCTTTATCAAAATAAATTTATGATATTTTATTATTTTTTTTTAAATGAATGAATCATTTTTTCAACATGTAGTATGTAGCAAGTATTTTAATGTTTTATGGACACCAAATTTTTCAAATGACGTGAATTTAAAATCTTACCCAATAATTTTGTTCATTAACTACAACTAATAAAACTAGAAAAAAATTGCCATTCTTAAAAATACCTACGTACAATTTTCCAACAGCGTTAATGAGTCATATTGATGGATTGCAGGCTTACTGTGAAATGCCCGAATATATTTTAATTATACATACGCGCCGAACAAAGCATTATTTTCAGATTATTTTCAAAGTTACGAGTAGGTACATCTGATAGCAGTTTTTATTTCGTACAAAGATATCTCACCAGTTCCAGTGAATGAACATATAATGAAAACGATTGGTATAATTTAAATTTATTCAGTTGGTAATTAAACGTTTTTCTGAATAATGATACAAAAAAATTGTAACTGCGTACCTAAGTTGAATTTTAAAACTTTTTTCATCTCCTTCCCTCCCTAGCCCAAAATAATACGCAACGGAAGTATACTACAACAACTCACGCTTTTCTGTTCAAACACGCTGAGTTGAAAAGTAATTATTCTGTTTTCAAAAAAATGTACTTATAACTTAACAAGAAAGATATTCTGAATGCGAGATTGAGGAAAATGAAAATGTTACTTACGAGTACAATTTTACCCAACAAAGAGTAATATATTTTATGCGTTTCGGTAATTTAATGACTTCTACCAATAAGTTTTCCATTGACAATGTTGTGCTTACGTTTCTATTTACCTACTTCACACTATTCGATTTTCTTAACAAAATATTTACGGCAAATCAATTAGGCAATTTTACTTGCATAATTCGTAAGAAACCTTTAGCTAAATAAGTTGCAGAGTGTTTCGGTTAAAGGAGCAAAATAATATGGTGATTTATCATCATCGTAATTTAATTACTGGTGGTTACCGGAGATTGATTTTTTTAAACGTAGAATTTGGAAAATATCTCAGATTAGTTCGATGGATTACCATCTTACCTGCGAGTACTTTAAATAGTACCTATTTTGAACATTTTACCATCGATTTACGCGCCATCATCGCGAATGAAGTTTGGAAAAAACCCATTGCAATATGTGAATCGCCACTCTGTAGAACTTTAAAACACGAAGTACATTTCTGTCTACGTAGCTCAACGGTAATTGAATTAAACAAATTTTCGTCGTTGTCACAAGTACTTACGTAAGTATTTTGTAAAATAAAAATCATGATGCGTGATTTATGAAGCAAATATATACGTACATCTGCCGTCATTATCCACTTAGGTTGGTAACTTAAGTGATGTATAAATTGATGTTATTAAAGCTATCAAGATCTTGAAGCTGGTTCTATTTTCAGATATTTTCCACCAACTAAAGATACGTTGGTAGTTTGACTTATATGTTTCAATTCAAATTTTCTTTTGTTCTGTTTCGAAGAGAATCAGTCATTTTGTGTGAAAAATTGCGTTCGTAAGGGTATTAATCGTCGTTAGGATTGATCAAGGTAGTCTAATTATTTGAAAATGAAAGTAGGTACTTACCAAATTAATCTTATGAGGTATGTTGAAAAAATCTTGAAAATTTCTTCCTCAATTTTTGAACAAATCACGAATTTTTCATATATTAAATCATGTGAAATTTTTAGCTCTATGAACACTTATTTTATCAACAAAAAGGAAACAAAAGGCATGTCTTTGCAAAATTTTCAATATTTTAGAATTATTTTTCGAAAAAAAAAAAAATAAAATAAATAAAAAATAAACAGGCACCGCGAAAATTAGGTAATATTTCTCCAGCTATACCTACTACGGTTGGTAATATCATGTGATTTCCAGCACATGTTCGCAAAAAATTTATTTGTAGAAAAAAAGCAACAATTAAAAGAATTATCTCACACGTAAATTAAGTACCCATATTTTTTACGAGTTTCTATAATATTCCAGAGGTATTTATTGCGCGAACGTAGTTAATTCATATTTTAAAAAACTGCTATTTCTTTTTTGTAGTTCGTTGGATTAATATGAAACGATTCAATTAACAGTACAATATTATTCATATCATTACGGTTGTAATCGTATGTTGTATGTACATGTTGATACGAGCTTATTGTATATGTAATAGAGCACTTACCAGTACCTAGGTAATAATGGCACGTTTTGCTGATACATTTAGGAATCACTGGGCGCAATCGGAGGGGATAATTTTACCAACTACCGAACGTGGTTGAGTGGACATATGATGCTACTACAGTTAATTCATCGGCAGTTTTATTTTCATCTCATTTATTCGTGTTAAGTCATTTCGATCTGTTTCACATTCGCACATTATTTGTTTACATTTAACGCGATTATAAATTATCCGGAAGTTGAACCGTGATTTGTGTTCTAAATTATTATAATTATCTGTTAAACAGCAAATTTCGTATTTCGCCGTTTACACGCTATTTTGAAGTGACACCGTGATTTTAAGCATGCATTTCCGCGCCTTTTTAATAAACTCTATGTTGACGATGCAGTCTGCGTTTTGAGAGAAATTCGTAAGTTTTTTGTTCTTCACATTTACATATTTATAGTTTTAATTTTAATATTAGTATCGGGGTTCATGTACCGGTTTTTCACTGGTGTATTGGTTTTTTCTTCGGTCTGGGTAATGCTAAAGAAAATTTCAGTTCAGAGTGTTGCAAGTGTGTACATACTTGGTTTTATTTTTCTAAACTGCATTTTCTCGAAATACATGACTCATGGTGTAATTCATACGAGAAAAATTAACGTATTATGTATAATAAGTGACCAATATGTCGAAATAAGCGTGTTTTTTAAGATGTTTTTGCGATATGCGAGTAGCTAGATACAAGACGTCTTTTTCATCATGACCTTTAAGGTTTATTCTTGAGACAAGTATTTGTCTTAGTAAGTTGTTTATATGTACCTGAGGAATTGAGGGTAATAATTCTTCTGTCAATTAGCAAGTTTCATTAATTTATTCAAATTTGACGTTGGAAAAAATACATGACCACGTTACGGATGGGATGAAATATTATAGATTATGGCTAATACAGAAACAAATACATAATACCATAATACGTATTTTAATACTCATGCTCGATGCAAAATTCCATTTATTTTCCCAACAACAATACGTTAGGTACGAGTATTTGTCTAAAATGGTTTTGTATGTACTCGTATTTAGCTTTGAATTTTTTTTCTTAATGACCTTTGTTGACAAGATATACCTACCAGTGAGTTTTCATTCGTTTGATTTTCTTTCATTTCCCTTCAGTTGAATTCTTTATTTTGTAATATTCTCTCCATATATGTATTATACATATGAAGCATACGTTTCCAAAACGCACTAAGTCCATTTTCAAAGATTCTGAGGTTGCAAGATCATCTAGCATAAAGTTGCGGCCCAAAATGGCTGATTTTTTGATATGTTGTGCCCAAGGGTCTTGGCTAAAACATATCAAAAAAATCAGCCAATTTGGGCCATTTCTATGTTTCCAAATTGTACTAAGTACCATAAATTTCTTATCAATATTTTTTTGGACTTAGTGCGTTTTGGAAATCATATGCTTCATATGTACGTACACACTTACTTACCTATACCTACTCGATCGCGAGATGATTGGAAATCAACTGACTTTTCGTCTCATATACCTAAACCAGAGCTTTTTGTCGGCTGCTTGATAATATTACAATCGCTTTACTTATCGGAAAATAAATAAATTCTGGCAACGTCAAGTTCAGTGACTGCGGTTTGAACAAACCATGAATGATGCAATTATCTATTTACCTATCTTTAATGGTCAAATTTTCGCATTTCTTTTTATTTAAGTGTTTACGCATCGTATCTCTTTTAATTGTTTGAGGGTAGTAAAGCAAATTTGATAATGAACCGATAAACCGTGACGAAAATTAACACTTTCATTATTTACGAGCTTCTTTGAGATGAAAGACCTGCTATTGCAGTTTGTTTCAATTTTAAGATTAATCGTGCATGCCCTGGGAACAATTTTTCTGGAATTTGAAGTGTAGAATTGAAGGGTATGTTTAGAAAACTACTATCGTCAAAAATTATGTGTAAGTAGGTACCCAACACTGAAAATTTCTGTTTCTAAATGTACCTAGGTACTTGAATTTTTCGACTAAAGTGGCAGCGAGACATTGATTTTATGCAGAAAGAAAAGTGAATTTTTGTTATTTTTGGAAGCATATTGTTCACAAGCAACCCTGATTTAAAACCAGTTACAATCATTTGTCACTTTGCTTTCAATCTCAAATAAAATTGCGTTTTTGACTGTGATTGTTTTCAATCGACCTCATAAAATAAAAATGAGTAGAAATCGAATTCCTCTGGTCAATTGGCCAATCACCTATAGATACGTACACACATCACATTGTTTCTTACGAGGGGAATTTTTCAACACATCATAATTTCGATCGAGCTGAAATTTAGCTCCCTAAAAAAATGTTATCATTATCTCATGTCCAAATTTTGGGTTGTCGACATAGATTTTCTAATTTTTGATTAAAATGATAGGAATAGCTTTATATCACAATTTCATACAAAAAAAAGTAAGCTCTGAAGGAAAAGATCAGAAAATCAGGCAAAAGTGAACCATCCTCTCCTCCCAATTACGTAATTTAATTTAGACTACTTTCGAGCCGATTTAGATCCTCCAGTGAATGTGGTCTTTTCATCAGAAAAATAGAATTTCTCTAACAAGGTGCTGTAATCAATTTTGGCAGCTGTGGTTGTGGCGAGTAAATCACAATTCCTACGCAACAGGTTAAAAATGTATTTCTTTTAACAAGTGTAAAATTTTATGAGGGAGGGTGCTTATTTAAAAAAAATCCAAAATCAACTGTTCCTAGTCCTGGATAAAATCGCTCAAAACTTCTTTCATCTTTTGAAGTCAATAGCTTTCTTTTATATTTTGAAAACCTTTGAACCTATTCATGTGTGCTGGAGTACTTTCTAGTGTGCTGAAGAAAAATTAGCAATTGCTGGAGGCTTCAGATTAGCTCAAAAATGGTCACATTTCATTTGGTGTAGTCTACTTTAGCATAGAAAATCGATTTTTAGAGTTTTATCTCGAGATTCGCACTTTTTTGCCATAAATTGATGTGTCAAAGAGTTGTTTTCATCATTTTCAAAAATTAAAGTAGAAAACTGAAAATTTGGTTCGAAGATGTAATTGATGCTTTTTCAGTGAGCCAAATTTGAAATTTCAGCTTGATTGGAGTCGGTTAATTTTTTCAATTTAAGTTTTTCTATAATGGGGAAAATCGAAACGATCTTTCTCCAGTAGAAAAAAACGAGCCTAGTGAAATTAGAAATGCACAGTGGTTTTCTCTTTTCAAATTCTACCTCACATTCATTTTTACTTTTCAAGTTGATACCGATTCGAAATTCACAAATGAAATAAATGGAAATTACATCCATACAAAGTGAAATAAAAACAAATTCATTAGAAAATGTACAAAAATTTAAGACCTTGAATTTATAAACCCATTATGAAAAGATGGACTGAGGTACCTACGTAAGTAGGTAAATGGTTTTTTTCATTCGTTTTAGCTCTTTTGCCGTTTACGAAGCTGATTTATGTAATTTTTCGATTACCGCAGTCACTGAATAATGAATACTTTTATTTACATTGTGATTGTGCAGACAGCAAATGAATGTTATGCGACGAAGTAATTTGTTTTCTCAAGTACATACCAATACGTACACCAAAAAAAGAAAAGAAAAACGCTGGGTACTTTTTTTTTAGCAATACATTATCCTATACCTACTGTACAAATGTACATACCTACGTGTGTAATAGTCTTGTTTATTTTACTGAACGTTTTCCTATTTCGATTAACTTATTTATTTATGTTGTTGCTGACTCGTGTATCTTATCAAATGATTTAATAATATATTTTATCTCACATCTCGAGTGCCAGTCGCAGCTTTCAGTACGAATTAATTTTTGTACAATTGATTCTATGTACCTACTTACTTATATGTTACAAAAATATTATGTAGACTGAAATTTGGTTCAAAAACGATATGATTGTTACCCTTGATTCTCAAAAATTACATAAGTACCTACCTACCTACATTAAGCTATGAACGATCTCAGCATTTTCGTTATTTCGTTAATGAAGTTGTTATGAATTGAAAGGATACCTAGGTACTAATTAAGTAATCTTTTCTAGACTGGCTTCGTTTAAAATTCTGTTGCAATTTGTACCAACGTATTTTTATCTATGAGTGTGAAAAAAAATTCATAAATTTCATTGTTGAATACCTAACTCAACTATGTGTGCGATAGGTAGTCAGTTAGTTAATTAGTTAGGTAGTTGAATGTTGAGTAAGATAATCAAATTCTTTACCTCTTATATTTCCGCACAGATAAAAATTTTAATGGACCTTTTTACCAATAGTAATAGATAGCATAATGTTTTTACACTTGGGCTACCTACTTATTGAAAACACACTAGACATTACAGTGTTTTATTTGCTATCAATTTTTTTCTTTCCTTAACGAACAGCTGACGTAAATATTTAATTTTTTCACGTACATATTCGAATATCTGCGTTAAACCTGTTTTAAATTCCTAGCAAGTTAGTTTTTCTGGAATTCCGGAACACATTTACACTTTCCAGGCGTAGACGTACTAAAATAGTATACACCCAGATATTTATAGTTGCATCTCAATACTTTACTTAGGTACATGTATATCTACGAGTACCTACATCAACACTTAAGTGGCCAGTGAAGTAAAAATGATCAACATCCGAATACATACATAATAAATAGGTAATGTAACTTTGTTTACCATACCTACTTAGTTCAAATTCGTCAGATTAACGTTTGCGAAATTTGATTTTAATTATGTGCGATTGAAAAAGAAAAAAAATTCCGGAAATTAAAATCATTTAGTAACCATGATCACTAATGCTGAGCAGTGAATTTCATAATAGGTCTATCATGCAAAAATTGCGATAATTATTATTCATGTAGGTACCTATTGTAGGTGGGTAGCTGAATAGGTATCTAATCCACCTTATGAATTCCTCGGGAACTTGCTGTCTATGCTTTTGTATGTAATATGAACCTATGTAAGTTACATATAAATCAATGAAAAGGTAATTATTTCAAATAGATTTTCATGCGATACCTATAAAACTTAACGAGATCTCGTTACTATGTTTACATTTTATAGTTTTATTGTTAACGTAGGTATGTACATTTATTTAAAAGCTTTGTTGTGAACTTGAACTATATATTTACTCACAAAGACTGGTTTTCACCGGAAAATGTTTCGGTTCAACGGTTTTGGTGTATCGCGTTTTGTCTGATTTTTAAAAGTGACCAATTTTCATTTGCATTCAAACTTGTAGGTAATTTCGTTTTTTCGACTGAGACTATACGATAGCCGTTATTGAGAAATAATTCTGTTTGAATGCTTTTGCAAACCAATGTTGTCTGAGTCTGAGACTTCAACAAAATGCTGCAATCTTTCGATCTATTAACCTGGATAATTTAATCATTATTTTCTGAAATTCCAGAAAAAACAATTTAAAAAAATGAAGGCTTTTTTGGTTATGGTCACAGTAATTAACACTTACTTAGATGGAAGTGGAGTATAGAAAAACTTGAAGATCTCGACATTCCAATAAAAATTGTTCGAAATGAATAAACTGAAAATTTCTATATTTTTGCAAAAAGTTTCAATATTCTACAATATATTGTGGCCGATGAATGAGATGCGAAATCATCAATTATTCAAACTATTTTCCTAGTTTTCCCGTGAAGCAGAGCAGACAACCGGATGAAAATTTTATTCAAAATATGTGACCCGCTCTGACAAAATCGACCATTTCGACAAAATTTCAAAAAATGTTTTTTTCTCAAAAATCTGATCTTTCAACCCCTAAAATTCATTTTAAACGTCATTATTTTGAACACTTTTTTTCGTCGAAACGGTCGATTTTGTCAGAGCGGGTCACATATACCAAAATAGAGAATTTTTTTGCTTTTTGAATCAATTTTTTTTAAATTTGTCGTTATAGATTCCATCAAAATTTATTTTCCTACGGTTCTCAATATTGTAAGTTTGAAAAAATATCCATAACAATTCGGGAAGAGATACGCATTTGCAATTAATATTATGCACTTATTTTGAATAAATTATGGTATTGTATCTAAACATTGAATTTTTTCATTACGAAACCAGTTCTTGTGTGAACCGTTAGCTTATCGATAATCTGGCTCATCTGGCTGGCTGCACTATTCTTCATGTCAATTGCCAAATGACGTCAAACGCGGCTAGCGAGGGAAATTTAAATTAACCAATCGTATATGCGTAGAACGTTGACGTTTTAAACTCACCCAAACATTGGCTGCTTCGTTACACAAATGTTGATTGTTGAGTCTTGTTATTAATAAGACTAATTAACGATTATTCGACAATATATTTTCACTACCTACATTTCTAAACAATGAAATTTACAATTTTAAAAAGAAGCTAGTTGAATGAGATAAATTTTGGTAATTTTGAAAAAATAAGTATGAGTAGGAGTAGGTACCTTAGGTATACTTATACCTTACCTACTACCTGGTTGTTGAAGAAGCTGTACTTAATTACGTACTGATCTATCTGTCAAATGAAAACTGAAAATCCATCAAATGTCGTGATTTTCGTATCTGTTGTGAACTAGGTATGCCATAAAATTTTGAAAATAAGTATCAGTTGCCATGAGGAAATCATGATAGGTATGTACGTAGGTAGACGGCTGAGATAAGCATACTTACTCACCGAGTTACTCGCCAATATATTGGGGTAAGACAGTTGGTGTTGCCTGATATTTGTTTTGGATTAAGCAGATAGTAGATAGGTTAGGTAGTAGGTACTTACATTTGTCAAAAGTGATGAAAGCATTTCCTATCTGTATAGGCAGGCAATCATTATTTGAATTTGTGGAGATATTATTTCAATTAATTGCTGTCAATGAATTGCCTAATAGGTATTTGAATCTTTTATTCAACTGTAAACTTTAAAATGTACAATGTGCTTATCACATTCGTTTTGTGTTATTTGCGAATTAACAAGTAGGTTTGTAGGTATCAAGTAGTATACATACATATGAGTACAACATTAAAATCGCAGCTTTTCCGTATTATCATTTCTGATAAGAAAATTTATTTACTTTTTATTGAAAATTCAAAGTCACTACCTTTTTCTTAGAAACTGAAGGAGAATGTGTTTGAATGGTTCATATGACGCATTTTCTTATGAAATAAGTAAGCCTTATTCCTAAAGTACCTACCTATACGTAAGGGCTTTCACCATAACCAAAGGGTACGGCATGAATGATATTTTTACCAAAAAATGAGCGGATATCTATTCACGATGAATACGGCATTTGCTTGGAAATGTTGAGTAAGGGCAGTTCACAGTAATTTTTGCTCGTGCTTATTAGTCTTGTGTGATGCTTGCTTATCTCATTGTGAATCAATGGTAGCCTATTGAAGAGGTAATACTTAGTTGGTATCATAGTTTTGTATGATTTTAGTTTAATATTATTGTGATGATTTTTTCCATTTTTTTTTTCAAGTTTCAAATTTTATTCTTATTACTTACCTAATTGATTTTTTAGTGTTTTATTTAAAAGTGCAGTTTGAAAGCCAATATGTTGCGGCAAAGATCATATTAGACTGCACTTTCGTAATTTGGAGACAGTTTGAATTCTGAACAATTATTTTAAAATTAGTAATTTGGAAGCAATACTGAATTCCTGAAAATTGATTTAAATTTTGTAAATTCAAATGACAATGGGAATTCTGATGAATTAGTGAAATTTTTCCATTTACAGGCAGTATGAATTCCAAAAACTGATTAAAAGTTTTGCAATTTGTAGACAAAATGAATTTGAAAATCTATTTTAAATTTTGTAATAGCTATAAATAAAGACTATAGGAATTTTGAAAAATGACTTGAAATTTGTCATTTCTATAAGCAATGTGAATGTCAAAAAATGAAAATTTCATATACCTACCTAATTAAGAGCCAATGCGGAATTTCAGAAAATTGATTTGAAATTTCATAATATGAAGATGATGGAATTTCTGAAAAATGATTTGAAATTTTGTCAATTAGAAACAATGTGAATTCCAACAATTGATTAAAGTTTTGTAATTTATAGACAATGTGAACTTGAAAATTGATTTGAAATTTTGTATATTTTGAAGATATAATGCAGAACTCTGAAGAATTAATATGTTGTAATTTTATCATCCAGAGACAATGCAGTCACAGAAATTATTTTGAAATGTTTTAATTTGAAAAATTTACGAACTGTGCATAACCAATTGAATTCAGAAAATTTGTCTGAAAGGAGGAGTATCGATAAGGCCGTTTTTTGGGCCCGGCCAGTTATCGACTCGACCCCTCTTAAAATGTTGTAATAAATGTCCCAAATACAAATCCGTGGTTAGTTGACCCAAAATGACCATTTTTTGGGCTCCAGGGGTTCCCAAAGTTGCGAATAAAAAAGTGATTTTAGGAACCACTGAGTAATATTTTTAAAAACTTTTTCATCGTAATATATCTGTTTGAACCCTATAAATGTTATGCGAGGTGATTTTTCTATTTTCGACCCTCGGGGGCAGAAATTGGGGGGGTTTGATTTTTTGAAAATTTTGGAACCACCATTTTGAACCTACCCCTTTGAACCTCGCTAAAAAGCTTTTTACAGTTTATTAGTATCCGAAAGACCTCCATCCTACCAAATTTTGAGCTCAATAAAATTTTGCGCTGGTACTCAAAAATTCAATTTTCCAATTTTTCGTAATTTCAATATTTTGGGAACCCCTGGAAAGCTAGAAACCTGCGATTTGCGCCAAACGTAATGTTTTGAGGTATATATTCAATTATCCAGATGAAAAAGTTAATTTAAGCTCCCCCTACATTCGTAATTTTAAACCCCTTTTTTTAGAGCCCCCCACTTTAGGCACCCCTAAAAAAGGCGCTTATGCATATTTTTTTAAACAAATTGAAAAATTTACATTTGAAACACATTAGGAAGTGCCCGATAATTTTTCAAGTGATTTTTCCTGTAACTTTCCTAATTGAGCTTTTTTTGGTCAAATTCTGAGATTTTACTTCCTTGAAACTATGAAAACTGATTTTTAACGTTTTTTCAAAGGTTTGCTTTTTATTTTTGTGCTCTAGGCTGGCGTCAAATGATTTTTTTTGTGAGAACACAAACTGCGGGAAAGCTTCTAAGAAATAACTTTTATTTGAAGATTTTTCTTGAAGGACCACCCCTTTTCCGAGGGTTCAGCTCCCCATATTGAAAAGTCACTTAATTCTCTGTACCTAATTAATAATTGGCGTAATTTACATTTTGAAACACTTTCGCAAATGCTCGATATTCTTTTATTCAATTTTTCCTAAAACTTTCCAAATTGAGCTTTGTTTGATCAGATGCAAGTAGTAAAGTTATTTCAGCATTACCTACCTGTACTAAATCCGAAGCTTTGATTTCAATGACGTGTCTATAGAGGTATTATCATGTGAGTAGGTAAATAAAAATATGAGATTTGAATTTAATAAAACATTTATTTGTAATGTAGAATAAACAATCGAGTTAAGAGTTTAAAAAAAAAACAATTCTCTTATTTTTATATTTTTGCCTCAGTATCTACCTTTGAGAATATCGATTTTATACATTTGTACCCATATCAGTATCATCTTCTTCATCCCAAATTGCAGAGTCATTAATAAATTCTGAATAAGAGTCGCAAGTAGTTGTAAGTGATGTATTATTTTGATGTTTTTGGTATCCTAGGTACCACAGTACAGATGCAATATGAGCACAACATCCTACTATCCTTGCACCTACTTTACATTGGCAATACCAATTGAAACATGGTGGTACCTTGCTTAATACTTCAATCCAAATATTATATTTTTTTGAAGACGTATGGCGTGATTGCAGCTTAAAACGAATAATACGATCATCTTCTTAAAAAAAAAATAATTCGTACATGCCATCTCCATCCACGTGTTCCACTGTATAACTTTTTGCTTGTTTCAATTGATAAATACCAATGGTTATACCTCGTAATTCGTCAACAGTTAACTGGGGAAAATCTATCTCAACAGAATTGATGTTAACCCAGTTTGCTGTTTTCTGGCTCCAATTATTTTCAATCGCTTTTTTTTGTAAAGGATTTGACATTTTCGCAAGAGTCAGCATTCGATTTGCCACCAATAAGTCATCATCATGACTTTTCACTCTTGCAGGACGATATCTATTACATAATGCACAAACAATCCGCACATAATCACCAATAAAAGGAATCTGACTGTTTGGAAACACATGATCTAATGCTCTCCAAGTCTTTATCAATCCATTGACTGCCTCCACTACCCATCTCATTTTGGTAATCAACCGCGATTCGTTAGCTTCCTCCATACTATGTTGTTGCCCTTTGCTTAAAAAGTGAGGCATTTTATATATGAAACCTAATTCTTCAAGCAAGCCTAGGCAATCACGAAAACCTCTATCTACAATAAAAATATCATTAGGCTTTAACCAACTAAATAAGCAATTAGCATTTGCCTTCAAAATTGCAGCCATAATGTTGGCATCATTATTTTTACCATCCGCATAAAAAGGGCCAATAACATCAATTATATACCCTGTACTTGAAACTAACATCATAGGTTTGACCAGAGGGCGACCTTTATGAGTAGAATAACATCGACGCTGAAACTTATAATTTGAACTTTTCTGAATATACATATAAGTTCCATCAGCAATAAGAATGCAACTATTTTCACCAGCATTGCAAAGTTGTTTACTTAGATCTGTAGTGTGCTTCTTAATAACTTCATCACGATTGATATGACCAACTCCTAAATTATTATCTACAAAGTTTCTCATCAAAGAATTTCGCGCAGTTGCAATAGCTTTTGACACATACTGTTTCTCCATGCAGAATAGAGTTGATAAAACAGATAAAGATAAGCCAGTACGTAACTTAGTGAGTAATAACCCAACGCATGTGTTTATGGAGCGATGTTTAGTATTCCTAACATCTTGAATATGTTCAATGAGATCATTAAACTGTTCTTTACTTAGACCAGTTAATCGTTTGTAATCTTTGTCAGTCATTGTATTAGGATTATCAAAGTTTAAACCCATTTGGATATTTGTGTTATGCATATCACGGAGTTGGAAGAGAAGGGTTTTCATTTCTTTAAATGAAACTGTAGAGTTTTCTATTATACTGATTTTATTCGCCTCATCGTTGATCAAAACCCCACCGCTCAAATGTTTACTGCAACATCGTGAACCTTCTGGAACCATAATTCCAGTTTGAAGAAAAATTCTCAGGCGTGTTTCAGAACATAATCTATGACGAGTATCAAACCTGCCACACACCATGCACTTTTTATGGCTGAATATTGGCCGAGGAAAAGGAACTTGCAAATTGGAAGATGTACACTCCTGTGTTTCACTACCTTGTGAATTTGTAGGTGATGTAATCATGTCCAAAGGTTGAAAAGTCGAAGTAAATGTTGAGTTACCTTGAGATAATTGCTGATGAATGTTTTCTTTATCGACACCTTTTTTTTCTTCATATTCACAGCTGAAGCATAGTCTTTGATTCAAGTCCACTGAAGAAGGTCTTAATTCTTTTTTCTTCTTTTTTGAACCGCAAATATCACAAAAATACCCCTTGGGGCTCATTTTAGAAACAAGTCAAGTAGGTATACCTACTAACACAATTATAGGATAGGTATACGTATCACTTAAACACGCGAATGAAAGTCTAAAAAAAATTACACTTTGACGAAATTGAATATTTAAAGTAAGTAGGTCTTCAAGAAAACCCTCGACTGCGTATCGTTCGAACTGCAATGACTGACTAAAATCATTTTTTCGCAATTTCTTGATGAATCGAGTTTGTAGATATTCTCCTATTATTTAAATATTTTGCTTGGTTACTATAGAAAGAAAAGAAATCGTGTAGATTGTACTGTAGTACCTACTGAATAGCTTCGAATTTTTAGAAAAAACTCAGTTTCGAATATACTAATTCAAGTTTCAGGAATTACCTATTGTCCAAAAAAATTCGTAGATAACAAAAAAAAATACAATGCAATTCATCTGTATTGTATGCATGAAAAAGGAATGTTTTCCAACGTGTCATTAATTATAAAATTCTTCTACAGCGTTTAGAACCATCATGTTTGAGTGATTTTTAGATATTGAAATGGATGTAGCAGAAGGTAATTAATTCTCAACATATTATACCTTTGTATGTGATATACAAGCATGTACATAGTACATACAATATACTACCTACATTTCTTCACTCGCGGACCGACTTTATTATTGTACACAATTCACTTTATTTCACCAGAATTCACGAAATCGATCATTCAACCAGATGAAGAAGATCACACAAAAAAAGAATTTTCAAGGCCTCATTCAGTCCCCCTCTCCCCCCACACAAAACAGCATACCTAAATAGGTGATTCTGAGAAGTAAAGTACACGATGTTTTGAGAAATAATTTAGTGGTTCACTTTCATCAATAACTGACAAAGTTTCAGGTAGGTAGGTAAGTGTATTCAATTCATGAAACAACTCGAATCTCATATTTTTATTTACGTACGTCATTGAAACCAAAGCTTCGGATTTAGTACAGGTAGGTAATGCTGAAATAACTTTACTACTTGCATCTGATCAAACAAAGCTCAATTTGGAAAGTTTTAGGAAAAATTGAATAAAAGAATATCGAGCATTTGCGAGTGTGTTTCAAAATGTAAATTACGCCAATTATTAATTAGGTACAGAGAATTAAGTGACTTTTCAATATGGGGAGCTGAACCCTCGGAAAAGGGGTGGTCCTTCAAGAAAAATCTTCAAATAAAAGTTATTTCTTAGAAGCTTTCCCGCAGTTTGTGTTCTCACAAAAAAAATCATTTGACGCCAGCCTAGAGCACAAAAATAAAAAGCAAACCTTTGAAAAAACGTTAAAAATCAGTTTTCATAGTTTCAAGGAAGTAAAATCTCAGAATTTGACCAAAAAAAGCTCAATTAGGAAAGTTACAGGAAAAATCACTTGAAAAATTATCGGGCACTTCCTAATGTGTTTCAAATGTAAATTTTTCAATTTGTTTAAAAAAATATGCATAAGCGCCTTTTTTAGGGGTGCCTAAAGTGGGGGGCTCTAAAAAAGGGGTTTAAAATTACGAATGTAGGGGGAGCTTAAATTAACTTTTTCATCTGGATAATTGAATATATACCTCAAAACATTACGTTTGGCGCAAATCGCAGGTTTCTAGCTTTCCAGGGGTTCCCAAAATATTGAAATTACGAAAAATTGGAAAATTGAATTTTTGAGTACCAGCGCAAAATTTTATTGAGCTCAAAATTTGGTAGGATGGAGGTCTTTCGGATACTAATAAACTGTAAAAAGCTTTTTAGCGAGGTTCAAAGGGGTAGGTTCAAAATGGTGGTTCCAAAATTTTCAAAAAATCAAACCCCCCCAATTTCTGCCCCCGAGGGTCGAAAATAGAAAAATCACCTCGCATAACATTTATAGGGTTCAAACAGATATATTACGATGAAAAAGTTTTTAAAAATATTACTCAGTGGTTCCTAAAATCACTTTTTTATTCGCAACTTTGGGAACCCCTGGAGCCCAAAAAATGGTCATTTTGGGTCAACTAACCACGGATTTGTATTTGGGACATTTATTACAACATTTTAAGAGGGGTCGAGTCGATAACTGGCCGGGCCCAAAAAACGGCCTTATCGATACTCCTCCTTTTGTGATATAACGACAATGGGAATAGAAAGACACAAAATAATGTGAATTCCGAAATTTATTAAAAACTATGAATTTAAAGCTATGCAGAATTCTAAAAATTGATTTGAAATTTCAAAACAATGCGAACAATGAAACGTAACTAGATAGAAAATTTTCAATTTAGAGGCAATGCAAGCGCAGAAAATGAAAACTCTGAAAAACAATTTTTAATTTAGAGGCAATGAGTGTTCCAAAAAACACTTTTCAGCTGTCTAGTTTGTTCTAGGGTAGGTATTAACTATCGATTAAGCCCAGTTTCAACCCAAACACAAATTTCCTAATGCCTAGTGTTATTGACCAAGAGGATATTATTCATCTAGTAAACAGAAATAAGTAGGTAGGTATTGTCATTCGATAAAATATGGCTACTTACCTGTAGTAAAAAGAGAATATTAACATTGCTAAATGTCATGAATGGTCATCATACTAAAACTAAACCTACCTACGTCTGCTTATTTGAAATAAAAATTTAAAAAAAAGGTAAAGAAATGTTTGGAATTTTATTAATCTGAAGCGAAGAATTTTCAGTTTTTGGAATTCAACTTTGAAGTGGTTAGTGATCTTTTTCTTAACCTTTGTAGTGGAATATGCTTCTTGAAAATCTGATCAAGTGAGAAAACATTAGATCACGCAAATTCACATTTACCTAGCTCCCATAGAATCATATAGTCATAACTCATAAATACCTATTAGGTACCTACTAAAAACGTGCGATAAACATTCATTCATGAAAAGTATGAACAATAAATTTTATCGAATTTTCCATTACGAATCCTCATTCCTCATAATAGGTTGGATATGATGTACTTACTTGTTCCACACGTGAACCATTTTCGACTCGACTAATTATTTTTCTTCGCAGACTACACACAAGTAGATGAGCGAGACATATCTACGTACCTACTAACCAAAGGATAGGAATTTTATCACTCGATAAATCAATCTATCGTAAACATACATATCGATGATTCACTTCTTTGGATTATTTTCTCACGTTTAATTACAGAAATTTGCTGAGTACTCACTTTCAATACATAGGTTTAAATAGGAGTGCTACTACGCGACATTCCATTCAACTTAATACAATTGTTAAAGAGCTGATGGAATTTTGTTGACAAATTTAAAAATACTTACCATGTAGATTCGCAGTTCGCACACACGTTATCAGTTTTAGACTCACGCTGGGAATGTACTGAGAGTTATGCTTAAAGAATCTTGTTTCGGTGATGGGAAATTTCTAAATTTATTAATGAGTTATCGCGACTAATTAATTGCACTATCGAAATGTATTGTATTTCGTTGATACATTCAGACTACTCACAGTTTGAACGTATAGGTAGGTATATTAATCTGGAAATGTGTGACGTTAGTTAATAGATTTGTTGTGAAATATAATAATGAGCCATAAAAACAATCTTTCATTAGGTCAAGTTGATTAAGTATAGTTGGTTTAATATTGACTATAGATTTTTCTATACAGAAGTGGGTAGGTACTAGGTAGATCTGGGGTCATTAGTAGAAAATCAAAGCGAGTACGTAAAAATAGGCATCTAAAATGAAAAAGGAAAAAATATCGTCCAGTAGGTTGGTGAATTGAAAATTTGAAATGTGTTAATTTTCACAGTAGCCTACCTAAGTATAAATACCTATCTAAAATTCCAAATACTGATTTTTCCCCTCAAGCTCCAGTAAGAGGATAGAGAAGTGAACAAAAATGATGCATGGGTATCATTAGTTTGTATTTTTAGAAGTGGGTAGATATATTGCTAACATATTTTTCCCCCTAAAACGTCAATTTCTCTGAAACATATTTCAAAGAATGAAAATTTAAATTTTTATTACGAAATGTGAACGCCATTTTATATTAGGTCGATCGTTGAATTCAGCTGCAATGGATTTCAACCTAATAGTGATTATTTGGAGACTTTTTAAGATATTGTGTAAAAAATTTTAAAATCAACTTCAACAGAATACTGTAATTGGTATAGAATTTTCAAAAAATTGAATGATTTGCAATGATGAACTTTTATTTTTATATTGTGCTGATTAGGATTTAAACAAGTGTTTCGAAAGTAAAATTTGTTCGAGTACAGGTGTTGGGGTAGGGTACTTTTCAATTATCCTTAATTGCAACGAACATGAGTAATTTTTATTGCATTTTCATGTCAACGGTGTTAGTACTCAAAAAAAATGAAAAAATTTGTGGTAGTGGGTAGGTAGCTAGGTACTATAGGTACGTTATGTAGGTAATTGTTCGTCATTGCTCGTTTAAAATGTTTCGAATATGTCTTGAACTGTAATTTTCATTAGTGAATACCTATATCCAAATTGAGTGTGCCATGTTACATGGGACATGGCTTCGAGTAGAAAATTGAAAATTACTGGGTTGCAATTAAGTATAATTTTGTCTTTTAGAAGAAATTGTGTTAGAGAAAATGCGTTGCAGAAAGTGACGTTAGGAAATTCATCATTAGTAAATACAGTTTTCGAAAAAATGGCATTAGAAAAATTTGTTATTTGAGAAAGCGTTAGAGAAAACGTCGTACAAACATATCCTTCGTTATCGATACTCAGTTTTTCAGTTTTCGGTTCAATTTTTACATTTTAGTCTCAAATTTTGCCAAAAATTCCAAATTCTAATCTTCTTAAAGCAGTAAGTACGCTAGGTCTCCAGAGGCGCATTATCCAGTAGGCACTAGAAGCAGTCGCTTAGGGCGCAACATTTCCAGGGGCGGCAAATTTTTCGAGGTAAAAAAAAATTTTTTTTAAATAAAAAATTTGTAACACATTTGTGCCACCTTGTTGAACATATTACCAGATAGGATTCTGATAGACTTAATTGAAGAAAAAGCCAAGAGATTGATGGACATTTATAAAAACAATATTGAAGAAGAATTCTTAGTAGAATATATATTTATGATTTTGAAGCACCATTTACAACTTGAAAAAATTCCTCTTGCATCACTCTATGATTTGATTTTAATGCACAAAGCCTTGTATCCGAATACTGAAATAATTCTGGGTATATTTTTATCAACATCTGCTACAAATTGTGGTGCAGAAAGATCGTTTTCAGCGATGAAAAGAATAAACAGTCCTTTCAGATGCAGCATGAATGAGGACAGACTAAACCATTTAAAAGTATGCTGTGCTGTTAAATATCAAAGATATCATCAACGATTTCTCAGAACAAAAATCTCAAAAGAAAATGTTCTAATTTTTTGTTTATTTTGTGTTTTTTATTTTGCTCATCTTTAACTTTGTTGTTTCATGTTCTAATTTGGTGGATAGGCTAATATAAGCACAGGCATTTTAACTTGAAAAAAAATAAAAGTTCTTATCCTAGTTTTGTTTTCAGCGAGGGGAAGACACCCATTGCCCCCCTCCGTAATCCCTCAATGATGACAGGAAGGGCGGCTTTTTTAATCAGCTTTGAGCGGCTAAATATGTAATGCGCCTCTGTAGGTCTCCCTCACTTTAAAAATCTATAAGCTGAGTTATTTTGGGTAGGTATTTTTAACGTACTTAAGAATCTGGCAGTAGTGAAATTTTTTTACGAATAAAGCATAATACGCAAGCTGTGGCAAAAACACGTTCAAAATTTTCTTTCGAACTTGAAAAAAGAAAACTTTTATTTTTCAAGTTCGGTTTAAAGTTTGAGTTTTCAGTTCGGTCGGTTTTCAATTATTCAGGTTTCTGTTCTAGTCAAAAGTCAAATAAGTAGTTTTATCGGTTTTTAAGGTTTTTAGATTCAATTCAGTTTTCAGTTTAACACCCCTGGCTAGAATGTTGGTGCTTGTGGTCCGAAACCACCGTGACAGAATTTTCAAAACTCTATACTTCACCACTATAACTTTTTCAAAATGGTGTAAAATTGATATTACCTACAGATAAAATTTCCATCTTTGATACATTAATTCAAACTTGCTGAATTGCAGATCTTCAAAAATGCAAAAAACTGAGTTTTTTACAATTCCTCCCTCCAAAAATTGTCAATTTTTGATCATTTTTTCCTCCCAATAAGTAGGTATACATTTCTAATATGGAAAAATGTACCTACCGACTATAAATAAGAAAAAAATGCAAGATTTCTAATTTTCCTGAAAATTGCTACGGATAAAGAACAGTCTGATCTCTTAAAAAAGCTGCAACGATAAATTGGAAATTAATTTTGTTTTCTCAGCTGCATGGACTATAATTTTGGGGGGCATGCAGTTTGCACTTTTCAGGGAGTATTTTTTTCTGTTCAGAAATTATTCTTGGAATTTCATCTTTAAACCATCATTTTTTTAAAATTCTCTCAGAGGTCTTTAAAAATTTTCAATTTTTAGATTTAGAACTGTATTTTTCACTGTCGTTTGCATAAATTTTTCTTTACAAAAAAAAATGAAAAAGTTTGAACGAAGTCGCGATATGTATTTGCATTCAGAGCTTTCTCAAACATTTTCCAAAGTAAAAGCTTACCTAGCTGATTAAGAATATGTATGCTTACTTATTTTTCTTCTCACCCATTTCAATAAAACTGTATTCTAATAATTTATTTTTACTTTATTTTTTTTTTTGCAGAATTATTCACCATAGACGAGTTGGAAGAGTGAGTAAAAGTTATTAAAATAGAGCGCCTACGGAGGTCGGTTACGAGCTGACCACCATATAATGGTTGCTGACGATGATCCAGGACCAACACCAATAGATCACGCAGGTATGAACGAATATTTTTCACCATAACATTTCATTTTTAAGCCTTGCTAGGTGTACCTAATACCTATATCTCGTACCTAATGTAATGTAATGTTAAAATACTAAGTTGTAAGTACATACGTACATATGTACCTACTTCATTGTTATTCTAAGGAGTTCTATGGAATGATTTTACAATATTCACTGACCTATATGAAAAGCCATTCGCTATTGGCTATTCGTTTAACAATTTCAATCATGTTTATTGGGATGAGCGCAATAAAAATGTTTCAATTAATAGTTAGGATCGTTTGCATATTGTGCATTCACACGATTATATTTGCGGTATTCAAATTGCTCGAGTTGTTAAACATGAACATGATCAATCATACAAATGTTGTCTAGTAGAGGTACTTGGATAGTACTTACATACTTAGTTGTAATACATATAATTTAAACAAATTCGACAGCAAATTTTTTTGCATTTCGCTCGCAATGAGTTTTTTTACGCGAAAATTAATAAAGACAAAAGACGATTTGGCATATTTCTTGGAATTTTATGGTACCTATTCGTAAATTACTTTCTTATAAAATAAAATACCTATAAGTACGTATTTTATATTTTTCTTTTTTAAATTCGAGTAATTAGCGAAGATGATATATTATTTTAATTGACGAGTTCATCGACATTGATACAAGTATTATTAGATACGAGTATTCATACTAATAATCATTCTTTCATCTTACCTACTTATTGTCTCGACTTATCGGTGCATAAAAATTAACTTTATCCAGCAAAAAAATTATTACCTACATTGGTGTTTTTATTTTGGTATAAAAATTAAAAATACTCAAGTACCCAGGGACTAAGTAGTAGGTACGTGTTTAAATGACCATATTGGTATTTTAATTTATCGCTGAAATACCTGTAAATGGCAATATTTTTTTGATTGTTCGTACTTTCTTATTCATTTTTTTTTGTTCTTCATCTTGTGTCGCAATAATTATTCTTAATTTAGCTGCAATAAATTAGCTAATAATTACGAAAGATGAATCATTTCTCGATAAACAATGTCAAACATGAAACAATATCTATTTTCAGAGAATAAAATAATCCACCTATATCTGTTCGTATCGTGTGTAACGTACCTAGTCTGTTTATCTTGTCATTTGAAAAGAAAAAAAATGAGAAGTCTTAGACGTATTTAAATATTTAATAATATTGTGTATTGTGAGTGGTGTAATTGAATTCTTAATTAATTAGGTATAAATTAATAAGTAGGTACTTGAAAAATGTTGGTTGAGACGTTTTAAAGAATTTATGTATTTGGAATTTTCATTTTTCACGGTTAGGTAGGTAATATGTAGGTAAGTACCTACATATAGTACAAATGTTGGAGCAAAATAACTTGTATCGTGTGGTACGGCGGCGACGGATTTTTCACATTCGAGTGTAATTTTTCAGCCAAGTGAAACACATAAATTAGCGCCTGTACATGATAAAACGGAAACTCGATTTTATTACTGGAAACATTTTAAAATTCGCGTATACGCTCGAATTAGCCCCACAGACACTGGCAGTAGGTACCTACCCAGGATGTACGAATTTGATTTAATATTACCTACCTCCTACCTATATGTAAAAATCTGTATCATACGCAGTTAACCAAGCAATCCCTCCTCTAATTGAGGATCCTCAATCGGTCATGGTCAAGAACGATACGGTTAAAAATCTAATTTCCCTTTTAACGAATTATCACGCGTGGTGCTCCTACAACGACAGGGTCTTGTTTACAATCGCCATCGTTGTACTAGGTATGTCGAATCATAGTTAATTTGCAAATTTCTGGTCTATCCGTTGTTTATTATGCTATATTTTTTAATGAAATTTTTCAAAATGATGGTTATTACGTACTCGGGTATTAAAAATACCTAGGTATTTGTTGCATACAAAAGAGTTTGAATAATGCACATCAACCTGGGTACCTTATAGGTATATTATACAAAGTCTGTGAAGAATTCCATCTCATGGGTTATTAGGTACTTGTTTTTTTTGAAACTGGACAAAAATGTCTCGTCGTTCATTTTACTACGAGTGAGCGTCTATTTTAAAAAGCAAATTGTTATAAAATATTTGCACTCGCAATTATTCGAAATTCACCTACCCAGCTAATTTATGGCAAGATTTACTCACTTGATAAGCGATAGTGTTTTTGAATTAAAACGAACGTGGGTAATAAGACGAATGTCTATTTTTAAATTGTACCGTGTAAAAATGTGGACGAATATATTTTTACAATGGCGAGATAAATCATGAAGTAAGCTGGATTTTTCTTTTTAATTTCTCATACCCTACCTACCTGACTAGACTGAATTTTTGTTTATACAACTTATACAACTGATAGCGGCAGTTAACGTATGAGATTCGCTATCGAGAAAATTTTATCGTACTATATTTACTATTGTACTATAATTTTAAATTTCATTTTAGTCGTAAATTTTTAAAACGAAACGTAAGTTTCGAATTTTAAACTTGTGCGGAGTTTTCAATTTGAGTTGTGCATTTTTGAGATGTCGAAAAATGTTTCGCTTCTTTGCAAAATAAATTTCATCAAATTAATTCAGAACTTTTTGAACTTTACCGTCGAACACGATAAACGTAAGTTGATTGAAAATTTTTTATCTTTGAAAATGGTTTTGTATGTACCTAGAATGAATTCAAATAAACTTTAATTTATGGGCATTAAAAAGGGAAAGATGACGGCCATTGCTCTGGGCGCCGGGCCTGTATCATCGCCAGATTTTCTAAAAGTGCTTACCTACCTATCTATTTGATGACTTCATGTTTTAAGTTTTAATTTACTCACTTACTTGCGAGACTAAACTAAATACTGATTAGTGAATAGTGATCGCGTATTCATTATTATAAAAAAGAGAGGAGTTAATTTAAAATGATCCATGTTTTGAGAATTATTCCTTCGCTCCTTTTTCTGTGTCTTCAATTTCTCCCACCTTATTTTTACTCTTTAAACGCATATAAAAATAATGCTTACTAAGGTATGTATTGTAAAATCCCACTTTAAAAAATGGGAAAAAATAATTTACGACAGTTATCATAAACGTAAAAGTGAAATCATCTTTCTTGAAATAATAAAATAAAAAAACAATTACTTACCTATTGATACAAATAGAACATTACCTATTTTTTCATTAAAAATTGTAAGTAAGTACTTTAGAAACAAATAGAATTAATGATTAAAGTATTTCGCAAAGCTGAATTTACTCATGTAAAAAGTAAATACATGAGTAAGTATAGGTTTCGTATTAATAATTGATATGATGCATAGGATAATATCCATGAATTTGATAAGGTGTAAAGATCAATTTAGGTGGTTGGAAATTTAGAATATTCGCGTTCTTTGCTGATGTTCCCATGATATACTGGTACCTACCTCTACCTACCTAGTACCTACCTACTGATATTTTGTATCAAAGCGATTGTATCCGGCAGTAAATTTAACGACGTCTATTAATTAAAATTTGATTTTATGACGTCTTATCATCACTTTGAGCATCGACATTATGTTTTCACTGCATAAAAAATTTCCATGTCATCAGTCTCATCTGCGATAAAAAAATATTTCAGCAGCGATGACTGATGAATTGAATTGCGGACAATTCTATGTACCTGCGCAATTCTTCGTGCGAAGTTCTTCTCAGGAGCCAAAAATAATCGAAACATTCCACTTTGTTAGAAGTTCAGACATCAAATTGAGTTTTCTGAAAAGCTAAAGCCTGAGCGTCCTATGAAACCAAAAAAAAAAAAAAAAAAAAAATAGTCTTGAAAATATACTTAGAGATATAAATAAGAAATGAGAAATATTCATTAACGTTGCCCTATACTATCACCGTAAGCTCAAAAAAGATTTCAAAACATCGACCTCCTTTCCTCCACACAATAGTTGGACGAACTTTTTTTGAAAATGAATCAATTCTCAGTCGATTCAACTCATTCTGAAGAGAGTTAGAATGGGTCAATTCAACTCTTTCAAAAAATTTTTTTAAGAATACAGTATTAATCAAACTCTGAATCAATGAATATTTTTCAATAAGAGTTCAATTCTTTTTTATATCTAGTGGTGTAGGTAGGTACTTACTTACTGAACTTTTAATGCTCTAAAAAAGTTCAAATGTCGCAAAGGTTTTGATTTTGAAAAATTTTCATTTTAAAATTTTTGAAATTTTGATGGAAGCGTAAAAACTTATGCAGCATCAACATTTTCTGACAGAAAAATGTTCATTTTTGAAGAATTCTTGAACTTATGGGATGAGAAGTGCATAAATGTACTTGAATTAAAATTTTTGGTGAGTTTTATCATTTATTTTTGTAATTTGATCTGAAAAATTTTCTCTCTCGAATTCCAAAATAAAACTTCAATAAATTTCAAAATTTTTGCTCTTTTGCTTTCCACATAAATTTTTATTTTAGTTGTGCGGTTAACTTTTTTTGGAGTTGTCGAAGTTGTCAAAAAAAAAGGAATGATATTTTATGTTTAGATTTTTCCTTTGTGAGTTCAAAAAAATTAATGGGGTTTTTGATTCAATCAAGAATGAAAAAAAAAAGAGTCGACTTATCAGTCAACCTGGCCATGTTTCGAATGAATCGTGCCTTGCACGGCTCAAAACTTCGTCGGCCTCATGAACTTAACCTCTCTCTCTTCTAATTGTTTCACCATTTTCGTGTCATTCTGGGCCCTGAAGTTTCCAATGAAAGTCAACTTCAGGATCAAAATTTCAGCTTCCGAAATTGAGTTTTCGAATTTTTGGCAAATTTTAGAAAATGACAGCGTATTGATATAATTTTTACAAAGCGAGTAGATACCTAATAGAGATGAAAATCCGAAAATCGATTTATTCTCCAAAGTCGATCGCCCCCTCATGGATCGATTGCCACTATTTTTTATATGATCTGGAGTCTCCAGCAAAAGTTGACTTTTTCTTCGGCAATTTAAAATAGCTCCAGAAGGCGTTGCAATCAGCATCAATTAGTGGAAATTTAATGAGTTCGACTTTACGGCGTAGAAGAAGTTTTGAGCGCCTAATTTATTGTAAAAATTGACGATTTTAGATGTTTATTGTCAATTTTGAAAAACCGACAAAAATTCACAGTCAATTCCCTATCTTTGAGAACCCGCACCTCCCCTCCTAGGGCATCTCCGGTGCTGAAAAGTTTTTCTAAATGATTTTCAATTCAAAATAAAGAAGATCTTCGCTGAATTTGGTCAAAATCCCAGACTTCTTTTCGCGATCTACCTCAATGAAAATAGATAATGTCTTTCGAGGAATCTGTAGAATAGGGCATTTTTAAATGCAGACTGCACTTGCACCCTTTGCATAATCATTTTGCTTGCACATAATCAACAACAGATATCAAATTAATTTTTTTCGCAAAAATGATAATTACCTGCGTATTATTTAAAGTCTGTTTTTATGTTTGTTTACAATCAGGTCTCGATTTCTTTTCATGTTTTGTTACGAGATGCAGGGGAAAAAGCATATCGCTTCAACCAACGTCATAGATAGCAAGGACGGCCATAAACATTTTACTACAAATGCACACGTTCTATAAGATCAAGTGTGCCAGCATTTACGAAGAACTCATCCCGGTTGACGTAACAAAATTTTTTTATATAAATTCTCACTGCATCTTCATGGAAGCTCTACTTATCAATTAAAACTGGTTAGGTTATTAAAATCTAATAAAAAGGTTTTTTTTTACAATTTAACGCCACTATTCTTAGAACCAGTTTTATATCTATAAACAGTTAGTCAGTTAGACTTGTATTCATCAAAAACGCTAACAATGGTCTAAAAAATAAATATCTGGTCCAGAAATTTAAGACAAACCTTGTTATGTGAAGGTAGGTTGGGAATAACCTGAAGGTTGATTTATCAACTGCATCAGGAACTTCCCTAATAAGTACTGCGCTGGATAGGTACAGGTAGGTACTTGGTTGCTTACGTATCGTAATTTATGCACGAGAATTCTTATCAACAATTTTGATACCTAAACTCGAACGAAAAATTTTATTCCTCTATCTTTTTTCCACCAAAGTATACGACAAAGTAATTTGTATTCTCAAAACATGATATTTGGCCGATATCTATAACTTTCACTGAAAATTTTGACGAATGTCGAAGAGAAAGTTATAGATATATTTTTATATTTAGAAGCATTGGTAATTAGGTCGAAGAATTAATAAAAATCTAAATCCGCTTAAGCGAAACCCCAATTTTAAAGGAATAAATAACAAATCATTTAAATATGTACCAAACAGTGGAAGTCTCGATGATTGATGAGTGTGATTTTTTTGAAAAAAGACGAGGAGAGCGCAACAGGTCAACATTTCACGGTACCCCATATGTTTATTGTAGGTAGGTACTTGTATATTTGTTTTCATTCGTACTTAAAGTAAAGTACAAATTAATGACGTCGAGTCGACCTTTAATATGAATTTTATGCTGGATTCACTTGACCCTTGATCCATTACAAAGTGTAGGTATAATGGTTGGTGGGTCCTCTACCTATACTGGATGATTTATGAATGAGGAATGAAGATTGAAGTGCTCTTGAATTCACGGCTGTAGGATGCTTCAGGTAAATTTCGACAGTGATGATTTTGCTTTGCCAATGTAATCACGTTGAAAAGTGTATAGGATGCGTAAATTTAAGCCTCTAAAGTAATTAGCATATAAAGCTTTTTGTTGATAAACAACGATAGTATAATTCAATCCTTGAACATTTAATTAAACCATTTTCGCCACTATATCATTATTTTCGTTAACCCAGCCAGCCATCCAGCCAATTGGGATGAAGCTAATTTAATGGTGTCTGCTGTTTTAAATGCCTAAAATTACCGACCAACATAACTCGTCAGTTGTATTGTTGAATAGAGAGGTTGGTGCATTTCGCAGGATTTACGCTGTGATTATTCATAAAGAGTCGTTAAACATTTCACATTAAATGTGTTGATTTCAAGGATAAATGGTATCCAATTAACAATATGTAATTATTTCATCAGCATATGTGAGACTCGAAATAATCTAATTTTTTATGCACCATTTTGTTTTCGCGAGATTACACATTAGATAGCCGACGAATTTGGGATTAAAGGCAACGTCCGAAAAAATTTGTCTTTTAAGTAAAAACGCAGGACTTTTCCATTAAAAAGTCATCGATGACAATGTACATATAATGTGTACCTACATAAAACAAAAGCGCATAAAAGTACATGCGATAGGCAACTGGTATTACATTCTGTACCTCATATCACTTCATCTTAAGCCGGATTAAACCGGTGTCCGCGAGTTTTGTTTAAATAACAATTCTCATCAGCTAAATGCATGAAATTGCGTTAACGGAAGTTCACGATTCCGAAAATATGACTATGGAATTGTACGAGTATAAATCGCCAAATTGCATTAAATGAGCTTACATTATCTACTCCCTTATAATCAGCCAGTGAATTGATCAGGTAAGAGCGCACATACTATGAGGAAGGAAATAATTCAAAGCCTTTACCAACGCTTGATCATTTCAACAGGATGTCTAACTCTTCGTCCAACTCTTTATGATACCTGAGACGGAGAACTTCCTTTGTTGATTTATTTACATATTAATTGAATCATCTGATGCGCGGTGTAACGTTTTATAAAACGATTTGTTTATAAAAGCTACTCGTTCTCTCATAAACCTCCGTCAAGTATTTCGTGTCGTTTATAAATTCAATTGTGATAAGATTTTGATGTTTATATTTAACCATAATAGCTATAGAAATAGGTATTCATCGCGCGAAAAAACATTACCCGTGTATGAGTACGAGAGCTGGGTTTTCCAAGAAACGTGTGAATAATTTTATATTTGGATATACTTAATCGGTTATACGAGGAATAAACATCTTTAAGTTGCCTATTTTAGCATATCAAGGAGTTGTAGTACCTATTAAAAATTTTACGAGGAAAATTGAATATAAGTTGTGCTCGTTGTTATAAAATGTATACAATTTTGGTTCGAAGAAATTTTTTAATTTGCTTTTAAGTCATCATGAGACTCGTGGCACATCACACTGGAGCACAAATGGTGCAAAAATTCACAATTGGGCAATAGAACACAAAAAAAATTGACAGATTTTTCAGCTTCAAGTATGCTGACGTAAAATTAGCCTTGCAGATCCCCAAATTATGCGCAAATAATATTTATTCAACCTGTTGAGAAATATTGGATCACTTTGGTTCAGAAAAAAAAAGTAGACTAGGTACGAGTAGGTACCTCTACCTATTTAGAAATACCACACCTTGTAAAATTTTATGTTTGGCTCTGAATTTGATTTTTCAAATTCTGGAAAAGTGGTTATAATATAAATGGAAATTCAAATTTGGCCCATGGAAAACAATAAAATTTTATCTACTTGGATTTTTAAAATTCAGATAAAAAAGCTGAAATTTGATTTATAACCAATGTTCAACATTCTGAATAAATTGATGGCGGTTTCAAAGCGATCTGAAGTTCTCATAAAAATTTTTTTAATTCTCTAGCTCAGTCATTATTTTTTGAAAAAAATTAGGCATAAGTATAGCATGTATTTTTTATTGCAAAAATAAGAAATCTGATTTACAAACATCTTTATAAGGGGCTGGAGTTTTTTAAAAATTGGTATTTTGAAAAATCCGTTAAAGAGTCTAGAAACGGCTTCAAACCATCATCAATCAAAAATAATTTCAAATCTTGGAAATTCTACGCTTATAATTCATTCAATGGCCCCAGAATTTCAAAACCTAAATTGGAGCTTGGATTTTCAAAATTGAAATTTGATTTTTCCATCCTCGAGGCAAAGCTAAGTGAGAGGGTAACTTAAGAGCAGCTGTATCCTATTTCATAGTTCAATGCATTTCCAGTATATTTTTTTTTTTCGTTTTCTTGTTTTTTATAACCTGTAGATACATGTATTTTAATCATGTTAGGGTACCTTCAAAAATGCATTCTCAATTATTGCCTTAAAAATTCTTATCAGCTTTGATTCACTTTTTGGGATTTTCCTTTGGGTAGGTACATTTGTTATTATGAAAACGAGCCAGACTGACGAATTACGAGCGCAGATACCTATTTATCAAAAAAATAAAAAACAGATTTAATCTCGTGGAATTTTTTCAACTGTCTAAGTATGCACCTAGCTACCTCACTTGTCTAAGCCAAATTATGCCCGCATATGTACCTAATATTCTGTCTAAAAGGATTTAAAAGTGGAAAATTTTTACGATTATACGGTACCTATTTTAACAATTAATCAATTACTCACTCGTTGCAGTGATGAATCATCAAGATTTCAATCTGCATAAGATTTTTTTAATTTAAGAGTTTGATTAATTCTTATTTTTTCGAACAATAAATTACTCATAGATATTATTTTGTACCCAATATTGGCAACAATTGGTTGTATGGAACAATATATTTCTCATTTTAATTCCTCAACTTTTCTGCAGTTTTTAACTGCGATTGCTGCACATTATAATTTGTTAATTAAGTATGTCTATAGGTACTTGTTGCGAATTCTAAATACGATTTTTTTGTTTCAGACCATAATGGAGATGTAATTGTAGGAGCTCCGACGAATAATTTACCCAAAAAAGGTGAGTTGTTTCGACTTTTTTTCGCCCTTCATTTTACTTCACATTTTAATTGCTTACATTGCTTACTCATGAGTATTTTCTTGATCTGACATTCTTTTTTACAAAAATTGAGTAGGTACCTAAATAAGAATGCAAATTCTACCAGAAATTGAATTTTGTTCATATCCAAATTTTTTTTTAAAAATCCATCTTTTCAATGGAGACTTTTTTTTTTAAATACATGAGTAGGATTCTATAAATTCATGATCAATGATCATGATGAGTATGAATAATCTTAATAACCTCATTTCTCTAACTTATTTATTAAAATAATTGTGATTGAAAAATTACAAAAAAATTTTAACCATCAATTTGAAAACCCCTAGTTGTAAATGAGAAGACCTAAATTTTGTAAAAAAACTATTTTTTTGTACTTACACGTGATTGAATATCTAGTTATAGGTACCTATGCAAGTACCTACATGCTTATTAGCTACTGAAAGCAAAATATATATAGATATAAATTCATAAGTGCGGTGTAAATACGCAAATATTTTTATTTAATGGATATTTACTTATTATTTAGCATAGTTAAGGATATAATGCAAATACATAAGTATATAAGTATTCTCTTAGATATAGGTGCATTTGCATAAAGATTAATGGGTGATTAGTCAGTCAAATGTTGTTTTATAGAAGATAAAACGCACAACTAACGTGCAATTAAACGAATATTATGTAGTATGCTATATTAAATGAAACCTTCTCCTTCGAAAATAGGTACCTACGATTTTTTCGCTTACAAATTTGCAATTTTTCTTGAGGGCTAATAAAAAGTAAAAAAAACTTGAAAAATGAATGTCCAAATGGTACCTAGGTAGGTTTTAAGTGCAATAATGTAGATATGAGCCGACAGGCATTTGGAAAATTACTATTAAAAATACCTATAGGCTAGGGGATAGGTAAGTAAATGGAATAGATACTGTAGCCACTTTCGTTATTAATATCTATTTTAAAACTTGAGTAGTATGATAGTACTTGAATTTGTTTCTTAAGGCTACAGATTCTCGCAAAAATTAAATACAAGGACATTCGTCGTTTATCATGAATTGATACACAGGTTCATCAATTTTAACGCGAATATTATCTACCTATTTGAATCTTTATGAAATAAATACAACAAAAACAAAACAAAATACTTGCATTCTATGTGATATTTGTTAGATATCTGGACTTACACTTGTAGGTACACCTACTAACGATGTTCATAAAGGCAAACATACTCTCTATAGATCTTTTTAATAGAAAACAATTGAATTAAATGATTTGAAATTGAATTTCTGATAAGCCTGGTGAAAGATAGGTTCTTGGATTTGGGTATACCCTGCGTTTCGTTAATTTATTTTAAAAATTAAATTGAAAACCTATACCTACCCTACTAAGTGCATATTACAAACTTCCGCTTGATTGAGTGAACCTGTAGGCCTAAGTCATATAGGTAGCATTATGTCTAACTAATGACGAATGTCTTCGTGGCATATTAATGATAAAATTTATCGTAAAGTGACGTAATTATACATAAATCACGAAATTCTAAAGTTAAATCAATAAAAGCTATATAACGTCGTAATCTCTACGTAATATTTGCTTTGTTTCTCTCGTGTCGTGTAAATTTCAACGAACCTAGAATTTACATCCTGATTGATCGATCTTGATCTATAGTAGGTACCATTCTATTTCCTCACATTCTTTTTTTCTTTCAATTTCAACTTGGCCACTTCCTTGGAAAAGTCAACATCAGAATGTTCTTTTTCGTATCTTTGGAAATTTAATATGTTACTCAATAATTATATCGAGAAAATTTTTAAAGCAATAACTTACTTCACTAAAATTTGATTGCTCGTCATTTCAGCCAATCGCCGAGCAGCTTTGAGAAGTTGTTTGGTCGCTCGCTATGCAGGAGAGCACAACACTTCGTTGAAAAAAAGTTCGCAGACTTGAAACCTCTGTTCTGTGTGTGTCTGATGAAATTAAATTTTATTCACATTTTAAAATCAATTAGGTATGTAAGTACTTAAGTTCTGGTCCTTGAAGAAGAGAAAAAATCTTAAAAATTTGATCCCATTCACGTTTCTGCCCGTCTTCGTCATTGAAGTTGTGAAATACAAAAGTAAAAATCTAAAAAAAATTGAAAATGTTTTCCAAACTGCAACTTTTGATTTTCAAGATAATAAAAATGCTAAAAGGCATTTTCAATTAAAAATTCAATTTATAAAGGTGGGACAAGCAAAAAATCCATTCGTTTTGCACTTACCATAAGGCACAAACATTATTCACTCAAGTACCTACCTACCTAGGTACGCGATCTACAATTTTACACTTTGCATTTTGCCAGCGAATTTATGCGAAGAATAAGAATAATTTTTCTCATGTTGCGATAATTTTAGTAAACAGCAGCTCTATATACGCGTCAAACGTTTTGTTGTAAGTAGTATTGATAATTTATTGATGGTGGATATTTTTTTGTCTACAGATCACGAACAACTTAATAACGGAAAGATAACCACAATTGATACTGTCGACCTTCAGGTCAAAGGTAATGTAAACTTTCTTGTTTAAAATATCATGAGCAAGTGTATTATTTAATGAATAGCACATTGTACTCAAGAAACGAGGAAATTTTGGTTCTTTGACATGAAATGAATGACTATAAAGGTGGTAGAAGGGCTCGTATATGTAGAGAAAATTCAGGTACAGCGCTCTTTCACTCGCTGGGTACTTTGGATCCTTGATAAAATGATAGGTATATTTTTGACGAGAGCGCAGATCCTTAAAAGTGATAGTGTTCCCCTTGAAGCTTCTTCTGAAAATTAGGAAAATCTTGGAAAATTACACCTTGCAGACATTGACTCAAACTCGCCTATTGTCTGAATGAAAATAGTTTTAAAATTGTCGAAAACTTCGAGAGCAAAACTCAAAATTTTAATCTCCTCTCTGATTCGTGTTGACAAAAATTTGGAGGACACCTTTCAATTTTAAAAAAAGTGAAAGTTTGGGGAACGCGGAGAATTTGAATCCAAAAAAATGTGAATATTCAGACTCAGCGTTTTGGAATTGGTAGAAATCGATAAATCAAACTTTATTTTAATATTTATCAAATTTTCTAACAAAATTGAAAGTTATAGATGGGGCAAGTGAAGGTCTGAGCGGGTATTTAAAATTATTTTCCATAAAAACTGAACTTTCTTTAGAATTTTGATGAAATTTGAAAAGCCTTGTTCTTCACGGGGCTTTAGTGATTTCATTTGGAAAAGTAGTGTTTTGAAAACAGGGCAATGAAAAAAGTTTTTATACCTTGTAGATACCTACGTAACTTTTCAAAAATTTTAAATGTCAATTTTTGTGCGTATTTTTAAAATTTGAGCTTTCAACATGAAAATAAAATTTTAATTTTTTGAATTTCAATTGAACAATTATTCTTTAATTTACCATACTTGGAAACTCTAGAAACAAATTTGCTTCAAATTTGATAAAATTCAAAATATGAGAATTCGAAGTTTCATAGTTTAGCAACAAATCCAATTTCGTAAAAAAAAAAAATGTCACCTCCCATCCATCCACTAAAGCCTAAAGGATTTACTAACATGGAAAGTAGGTAAGGCGATTATTTTATTAAACGTTGGGGAAATTGAGCAGAATCAGACGACTAGTTTTGATTCCATTTTTTTTGGCTCCGCGGTATTAACGCATATTCTTGCTCCTGCTATCTCGACATTAGGCAAACATGTTCACATAGACTCCTTTAGTATTGCGTTATTATTTCAATAAAATATTTTGCTCGTACCTTGAGACATCTCTCGCATGTATGTAGTTCATTGCACTTTCAATGTTGGGTACCTAAGATTATTTATGTGTATATTTTTTGTTTTATATGTAGATCCTCCTCCACCCACAAACGGTAAATTTGAGATAGTTGAAAATGGCCAAATATTCGACGCAGTGGATTTTGAACGAGCAATCGAACTTGCCGGTAATGTGATTTTTCACGTACACGCGTTTGTAACTTCAATAAATCCTCACTAATATAATATATTTTTTCCTGCTCACAGGTTATGGAAAATTTCACTATTTCTTACTGGTCATATGTGGATTTGTCAGTACGAGCGAAGAGATGGATGTTATATCGATGTCTTTCATACTGCCTTCCGCCCAGTGTGACTTAAGTCTGGATACACATTCCAAAGGATGGCTCAACTCTATAATATTCATCGGTACTGTTACTCTGTCACTTGACGAATATAGGTACCTACTGTTACCCTCTACCACCCGTCTTCCGATAGATATCTATTATTTCAAAATTTATGTTTCTCAAATGTAGGGACAACAGTGGTGTTATGCTGTAATTCAACCTTGAAATTTAATTACGAAACTCGAGATTATAAATTTATTAATATTGTAAAATCCGGTAGACGTAATGGAAGAATGGTAGAGAGGAAGCTATATGATGGCAGTAAAGATGAATGAAGAAAAAAGAGTGAAATTGTATTACCTATTGAATTTTAAATATCATTCAACTTATTTGAATGAAAATCATAACATTTTTTAGCGAATTAGGTAGGTACCTTTTTATCTACCTACCTAATGAATTTCACTCTTTTTGTTCTGAGCTCGATAATTTTCGAGGCAAAGGCGCACTAATGATGCAGTTGTTTTAAATAGGCACCTACTTGATTTATTTTGAAGTATGTGTGAACTTGGTCGTAACTTTTTGTAATGTTTCTATTACAGGTATGATGGCTGGTGCTTATATGTGGGGTTCTCTGGCAGATACCCTGGGAAGAAGAAAAGTATTGATAGTTATATCATTTACTAATGCAATATGTATAATTGCATCAACATTCGCGCAATCATATAGCGTTTTTATGTTGTTTAGATTTTTAAATGGCGCTGCGTACGTATTTTTTGGACAAAGTTACGTTTTGTTTGTAAATTAAGAGTTTGTAAGATTAAAAATGAATATCGTTTGTAGGCTAGGGGGCAGTGGACCAGTTATTTGGTCATATTTCGCAGAATTTCAACCTAAACTTAAAAGAGGCTCTATGCTCAGTTCAATGGCTGCATTTTGGACTTTGGGAAATTTATTCGTAGCCAGTGAGTTGACTGCATTTTGTAAAGTATTACAAATTTGCGAAAATTTTTCTCTTTTTAACTTACTAACGAAAAAGTTTTTTTTAGGTTTAGCCTGGATAATCATTCCTCAGACAATCGGACATCAGTCACAATATTTTACTTATAAATCATGGCAAATATTTTTAGCACTGTGTTCTATTCCGAGCTTTATTGTAGCTGTCCTTTTACTATACTTGCCAGAAAGTCCAAAGTTCCTCTTAACACAAAATCAACACGAAAAAGCAATGAAAGTTTTCCAAAGGATATACCAAGCAAATACCGGAAACGAAATGTCTTCGTATCCGGTAAATGGAATTTTAGATTTATTTCTTTTTTTCAGAGACTTATAACAGTTATACCGAAGGATAAATAAGTAAAAAGCTAGGTACCTGTATACCAAAATCTTTGAATTTAATTTTTAATTTTGATTTCGAAATCTGATTTTGGTGCTTTGATTTTTTCGTTTGAACCAACTTTAATTTGCTTTCGTTACTTTTTTGCCATTTTTGTCGATTCTTCTTCGTTAATTTATTGCTATGTTTTTTGTGTTCCATCAGGCTAGGAGTTTAATCATTGAAAACAAAACAACGACGAATAAAATGCCATCAGTATGCGAGGGTAATTCGAGAACCCATCTTTGTAAAGTTATGTTGGGCGGTATAATTGAGAACACAAGACAGCTATTTATTCCACCAATCCTACGTTATACATTGATCTCTATAACCATTAATCTTACATTTCATATTGGGTTAGTAAAAATGAAATTTCAACTTGAGTATATGCGAAATCCAATCATTTTTGTACCAATTTTATCCAATTGATACCATAATTATTGAAATTTTTACTTATGTAAAGGTATTACGGTCTCATGATGTGGTTTCCTGAATTATTCAATCGATTCGATGAGTATTCCAAAGCTCATAATGGATTACAAAATGCTACAGTTTGTCAGGTAGGTACCTAAGTTGTTGCTGGAATACTATATATGTATTGTGTACTTACTTAGCAAAAATTGTTAAAAATTATTCAATTTCGGAATAGGTGACTGAATATATCACGAGCACGAAAGATTACCTGAATTCTACTGCACAAGATTCATTTTGCACCAGTAGTATTGCCGGAGGTGTTTTTCTGGAATCATTTATCACTGTAGCTGCCGCTTTACCCAGTAACATTTTAGCTGTACTTGGTATGGACAAACTTGGAAGAAAATTTTTTTTAGGTAAATAATTATTAAACACTCTCAAATCCGGTATTACCCTTTACTATGTTCATTTAATCTTATGGCATGTACGTGACCAGTTTTTAGCACGATATCTTCAGGAGCATGCGCTATCATAATGTCCTTTATCGTGAGTAAAACCCAAAATTTAATAGTATCCGCCACATTTAGTAGCGTCATCAGTTGTGGAAATGCGGCCCTTGATTGCCTAATAACAGAAATATTTCCTACTAATTTGAGGTACTTATAGCGGCAAAAAAAAAATCGTACATATGATTTTTTACAGTAGTATCCGTCAACTATAATAATTGTTTGTTCTTTTTTTTTTTGTAGAGCTACTGGTGTAGCCATATCCATGGTTGCAGCTCGATTTGGTGGTATTATTGGTAACATCGTAATAGCGACTCTACTAGATCTGTATTGCCCCGCACCTACATTCATTGTTGCATTTCTTTTAATAAGTAAGTACCCGAAACTGTGACACAATTCATTTCATTTTATAATTTCAAGTATGTTATCAACCTGTCAGTGCTATTACTTAAGTGCATCTATGCAACGTGAAAATCGAGCATTTTTCCTCTCATTTATTGAAGTATGCAACTTGAGTAACATTATGATGTGACTGTCAGTCTAATCTGTAATCGCACAGCGCACTTACCTACTGAAATTTCATAACATGACAATGACATTTTGTGAAATGTGAAATACTTTTTACTTAAAACTAATTATATTCTCTTTCAATTTTTCAGGTGGAGGTTTGATGTGTCTGTTTTTACCGAACACTACACGAGAACCATTGTCTTAATTGATGTATTTATTTATTTTTTTACGTTTTTGTTGTAACTTGTTGATTATTATTGTTTTTTAATGTATTTATTTTTGTTATTTTATAAGAATTTGAAGAATAATTTTTATCATTTTTGTGATTATAATTTTATTAAAATAATTTCTTACTGCTTTTTTCATTTTCCTTTGTAAATAAAGACTTTTCATAATTCTGAATGCATCCGATTAGTACGTATGATCACAATTGTAATTTAAAAAAAGAATGAAGTACCTACCTATTTTATTGAATTTTTTTACTTTTTAATTTTTAAAGAGACTTTATTAATTAATTTATTTGTATTGTGAATTGTGGTACCTATAAATACTTTTCCCTCACAGGAAGACCTAATAAAATTATGAATTTATAAATACCTATTTTTTCTAGCATAAAATCGCACGAAAACACATTTACTCATTATGCTAACACCTTCATACGTAAACAATTCAGTTCTTCAACCAAAAAAGACACAAGGTATGGTTAGAAAGCAGCAACTATGTAGTATACTTACTTATCTTTTCAATATGTACATAGAATGGCGATAAGTTCTTTGGCTTATCATAAAAAGTTCACCTTTCTTAGGTCAAACGATATGATAGTGTATCAAAATTAGATTCAGAATAGTACGGTATAGATAAATTATGTACCTTGGTAATATTTTCAGCCACTCAACATAGTGATTTTTTGTCGAAGCAATTACCTACCTGTATGATCAAGTTTCAATCTTTCAAAACTCGGAAAAACACAGCTACTTAAGCCAAGTCAATCCATTAAAATAAGGAAATCAAATTATGTATACATAGAATAAAGGCAGCATTTTTTTATTGTTTCCCATTATTGTCGTAAAAGGTAACTAAGATAGAAAAAAATATCATATAGGAAGGCAATAAGTTTTCTTAAATACATACAAATAAAATCATTATTTACACAAGTGCTCAGGACTTGACCGTAAACAAAAGAGAATAAATCGAGAGTGAGTAGGCATATCAAATTTATAGAATTAATTTGAGAACGATTTTTCGGCAGTATCCATAAACGAAGCTAATTTCACATCGCGATTACTCAGACCATTCACGTCATGAGAAGAAAGAGTAACTTGCACTTTATTGTAAACGTTGAACCATTCAGGATGATGATCCATTTTTTCAGCTAATAATGCTACTCTAGTCATGAAACCAAACGCCTAGAATAATAACACAAAGGTAGTAAAGTGTATCCAGAGGTTTCTGGTCAATAAGAAATAATCTGACTAAATTATAGGGTAGGTAAATTTTTCTCATTACTCACTTCATTGAAATTTTTAAAAACAAATTCTTTCTTAATTGCATCACGGCCTTCCACCAATGACCATTTGTTCGAGAGTAAAGGTTCCAATTTCGTTGATCTTTCTTCAGGAGTTAGTTTGGCAGACTAGAAATTACAACAAGCTATCGTGATAGGTACCAAATAATTCAAACGATAAAATAGGATAAAAATATGAAACATCAACTTCAACTTACCATTTTTTTAGATGATAGTCTTCTTATAACGTTTTGTGGAACAATTGTTATATTTAAAAACTTAGTAACCTGAAACACAATACAAACACACTGAATGAATACGGAGTATATGAGTGAACCAGTAGAGGTTGGTAACGCCCAGAGAAAGCAAGGTTTAATTGACTATTTTATTTATCTCCAGGCTTTTACTCGAGCAGGGGATATCAATCGGATTGGTTAAAAATTACAATATTCAAGGTATCTCGACGAATGAAATCCTTCCCCATGACGCTTTTTTCTGATCATTTCTTATTATCAAGGACGTTCAGTAATTGAACGTAAAAAATTTCTGAAATAAACTTACATTCATGTTTGTGAAGCTTCATTCAAAACTGCAATTAGACAAAATATATTTTCCAGCATAAATTTTCACTAATAAATTGATAATCAAATCAATTTTGCGGCAGAATTGTAATGATAACAGAGAACAGAACACGACATTCTAGTTCACGAACGAACGTGTTCACTCATATTTATGGTAGGTAACCTCAAACCTCACAGCTCACAGTCAGTCATGGACTGGTACCATCAACGCTCAAGCAATGTCCATAATTTTTTGGTAATTCCTGTTTTGAGCTAAAGTTGGCTGTAGAATTTTTTTCAAGAATTCATACATCGTCTAAGCTTTGATGAATACAAACCCGTTATATGAATCATGATAACGTTTAGCTATACGAATAATGGAATGAGTACCAACTTAACGTACAAACAAAATGCTCGGACAGTACCTAAAATGAAGTACTCACACGGAATTAAGAGAAAATAAATGTTTTTCAAAATTTAAAAATACAAAACAAACTGAAATCTTCTCGAAAATGCATTAGAATATTGCTCACACCATTCCATTCACAAAACAAAGGCATACCGGAAAAAGCTATTTATTACATTAATTATCAACAGGTAACAAGCAACAAAACCTTCATGCTATACAATTTCAAATTTTATTTCTAAAATTTAGGCTATAGGTATGAAATGAATGAATTTGAACCTACCGAAAGGTTACGTTGAAGAAATCAAAAAGATTATAAAAGTTGAAAAAAAAAACAACTCAGTCATTTAAATGCAACTAATAATTTACACATTTTCTTCAAATAAAAACTGAAAACCCCAACATAAATCCGTTTCTATAAAATCGAATCATTTTCTATAGCACCACGAACAAAAATTTGAATGCAAGATTAACGGGAAAAATTATAAACAGGGTATTTCGAAACGTAGTTTTGTCGTCGTTATTAAGGAATAATGCATAAATATATGCTTCAACGAAATTCAACAACGCATCATTCCTTAAAGAAATGAGCAGAAAAATTACATCAATTTCAAGTATTTTCCTTCTCACTAAGAAAAAAATACGAAACCGTCACAGCAGCACCCCAAAATAAATTGCACATTTTTTTAAAATTTCATTGCCAAGAGTACGAAGTTGAAAATCATTTTTCAATCATCAAAGTTGATTTTTATCGAAATAACAACTTTTCGCGTAATAAAAACCACTAATCAATTTCCTATCAAATGACTTAACGTACATGTTATCGCAATTAAAGTATAAGAAAACGTTTTTCGGGTTGTTGTTGAGGATAAGACGAAGGCGGACTTTGTTGCATTTCTTTTTCTTTTTCTTTTTCTTTCAACCGATGGTATTCCGCTCGGTGTTTGGCTAAATTTAACGCCGCGTCTTTCTGCTTTTCTAAATATTCAGGCATTCCTGAAAATGGAAAAAAGTTAGTCACTCGAAACCATTTGATATTTTTAGAGCCATTATATTCACCTGTAATTGTGTAGAAAAGTGATATATACGTTGGTATATTAAGACCAGGGTTATCGAAATAGGTAATGGTGAACTCCAATCCAGGCTGTAACATAAGTTGTCCCAAATTATAAATAAAATAGACTAATGTTCATGATACTCAAGTGTAATCCTGTCTACTCGATTTTTAAGTTACTTTATCAAAATCCTCCTTGGGTTTTATGACGATGTGAGACCAGTATTCTCTTACTCGATGAATGGGAGGTTTCTCGGGACAAGACGGATGTTCAACGCTTTCGCTAACGATGGTCATCAATTTTTTTTCATCGTCGATTTTATATCTTCGATTGCAAACATAATCACGATTGTAAAACATTTTCTGCATGCCATAAAAAAAAAGGACATAAACTAATGAATCAAATACATAATGTAGATAACAGAACAGCCAAAACTTCGGGGAACATGGCTCACCGGAAATAAAAATTCCCAATATAAAACATCACTCGTTGTTTTACGGTCCGAATCTACAACATACAGTTGAACAGAATTTTGATCCCATTCTTTTCTGTACTTGCAGTCAATTTGCACTTGGAAAAAATCATTAGCGGTAACATCGTTCCATTTGCCATACACTGGAATTGTGTAAATTATAAACATAACATTGTGTTTATACTTTGTAATCGTGACAGTAAAATTAACGAATTCTACCTTTATAGACATAGAGTCCTTGTCCTTTATATTTCTCATGTTCTTTTCTCCATATCTTCATATGCAGATTACTATAAAATAATTCCCAATCATCTTCGTCTGAAAACATTTATTTCATGGTTAAAACTTGAAACAAGTATCAACTACACTGTTACTCAACTCCATTCTACTCACTATGTAAATGTTTACAACGATCGCAGTCGCAAAGATCCTCAGATGAATTTTTATTATTTTTTTCGGGACTGTCTTTGTTTTCGTACAGGTTCTTAGCGAAACCGATTTCATCTTCTAATCTGTAACATTAAATATGCACGAAATGAAATTAGATCTCGAACAAATTCCTAACATAAAATTCAACTATACTATTCGACCTTACCTTATCAGTTCATCCTCCGGTATCCTCTCTTTCTCCCATAAAAATCCACTAGCGATACTCGCAGCGGTTAGAAATTTATTACGTTTCAATGCACTAATATTGAACTTTTGTAAGAAATATATTAAGTTGAAATCACTCCATAATTTTTTATAAAGTGAAAACATTTGTTGACTTCGTCTCATTCTGTGGCCGAAAACGAATACGCATTGTTTCGTACATGATTTCAGGATCTTCGACGAATGTTCTTTGAATCCGGTGGAGAATTTTAGAGATTCAAAATTGGTGTAGAATTTTTTAGTGAACGTACAATTGAAATTTTTCCGTAAATTATTCAATAAGAATTTCAAACTTGGAGAAGACGAATAATGGGAAAAAAACTTATGCTGTACTCGCAAACTCGATTCTGCAACGCAGAATGGTTTCACTGTATTTACACTTAACATAATCACTCTTTCAACATTACATACACAAGATGAAGACAATATGCTAAACTTGAAACGCACATGTAAAATTTGAAATACGAACTTCACATAATCAGCTCAGCAGCCAAAAGTTCCGAACTTTCTGCGTTTCCACAATTTTTTTCGTCAACCTCGAAAACTTTCTTATCAAAATCACAATCAAAATTTTATAAAGCGCCACCTATGAAATTTTATATCTCGAAAAAAAACAATGAGCAATATCGTTCATTATACTTTTAGGTAATTTTCAAAGTATTTTACGTACTTTTACGTGGAATTACCATTACCATAGTCGCTGTGAAATCCTAAAATACAAACTCACGGGTGGCGAGCATTTCCACATAATGCACATGCGATCAGCCAATATGCCTGAGGCCCGTAACACACTACTGCGATGCGATGCGATGCAACGTTTTCAAACGTCCCATCGCAATGTTAGTTGCATTGAAGTATATGGCGGACAACACACTATGAGATGCGATGCGATGGGACGTTTTTCAGAAGGCTAAATCCTTGCAACGCGTAGCAAGGTTTGTAGTTGATGTACAAAAGTCTGAGACGTCGCAGACGTCGCATGCGATGCTTTCCTGTGATTGGTTGATTTTACCTCCACGAATTGTGATAATCTGATAAGCGAGATGCACTTGTAATTTTAGCAGTACATGAACGAAAAAATTATTATTGTGATTTATTTTCTATTCTTTTTTGAAAAGATTTCTTCATCACATAAGTATTATTGAAAAATAATAGCAACACTTGAGAATATTAAGCACACAGACGAATGATTGAAGTGCAAGTGAGTTGGCCAAGATCACAAAATTTGACTTCCAAATTACTTCCTACAATGGAAATACAGTTCTCGCTATTATTCTTTAGTGACAAACCACAAATTTATGATTCTTCTACGTTATTTACAAGATCAAAATTGTTAATCTAATTCGGGTGATGGGTACATGATAACGTTGAAAACATGCACACCACGGAGATATATTATGTAGTGTGTTGTCTTATGTTGAAATGCGATGCTATGCTACGTTTTTGAAAGCATCGCATCGCATTGCATCGCAGTAGTGTGTTACGGGCCTGAATGCTCCCTCCTGATTCGCTGCTGAGTGCCCATGTCAACATAGCCCCACCCACCCGTTGCGACGAACAGCACAGTGAATGATATGTCTCGATGAAAAATAAATGCTTCGAGAAGAAATAAACGACTTATGAATTTATCTTTATTTTCTTATTGCGTTATTTCCAATTCCAAATTTCCAATCACCAATGTTCAAAATCAAAACTGAAATTTTAGTAAGGTGTTGAATCGGCAGCAGCATTTAGAGTAAAAGTATGATGAAAATCAACTGGCAAGTGGCAAACTGGCACTCGATTTATGATAAAGGCTATGCAACTTCGCATTCGCCATTTCGTCCGTGTTTTTTCGCCAAATGTAGCAAGAGCAACCCAGTCAGTGCAATCTTGCACATTGTTTCATTTTGCGAAACAATAATATTACGATAATCACTGGGAAGCTCAGAAGAATCGCCCAACAGTTAACACCTGTCTGAACTCTGAACTAGTGAACTCCATACCATTTCAACTTCAAGGAGTGATTGAGCTGCGGCAAGAGCTAGAAATACAAAGACTGGACATTTTTGGCGCATATTGGAAGGGAAAAGCGAAAATAAATTTGGCGGATTGGGCATAAATAAATTCAATAAATTGCCATCAGCGGTGAAAATTGATACCGCAAAGCAAACAGCTGTTCATCTGTTAAGAAGTGGTGGGTGCTGGAGGAATGTTGGGCCAATCAGGAGGGAGCATTCGGGCATATTGGCTGATCGCATGTGCATTATGTGGAAATGCGGGTGGCGATGAATGAAAAAAATCAAAATACCGGATTGGACTCGAAGTTGGAGTCATGATCTTGAATGATTTTTTTGTTTGCTTTTGTTATTGTGCTAATTATTTTATGATTGATGTATGATTTATGAGTTATTTAATACGTTCATAAACAGCTGATACTCATCCAACGTAACGTAAATAAAATATTTCAAGAAAAAATGATCTCTTTACTTGATACAAAAACGTTCAAAGTGTGACTCAGGAACTGTGATAAACGTTATCAATCAAATTCAGAAACAAGGAACAGTACGAAGAAGTTTTTGATCTTTCTGAAATTGTAAGTTTTCTCAAAGTTTAAAGCACTGCTAAGTGAATAGTTTGCTGCTGATCGAACCTTTCCGGAGTATTCAGAAGTACGTGGATTCAGAACTGCTGGATATCGAACTGAAGCATTTTCGGTATGTACTGTTTTCATCTAAGGTATTTTCACAATGTAGAGTGAAGCTCTTAATACCGCATTATTTTGAATTAAGATCAACAATATCACTTTCTAATGTCTCAAGTTACCTTGTACTTTCAGTTCAGTCATGTTTGGTGTTTACTATCTTCGTAGTTGGATCCCTGTATTCGTGCGACCAACGAGACCGCTTTGTTCTGCTTTTATTCGAAAAGTTTATTGAGAGAAGTTTTACCGACTCTTCTCGAGTTCTGCAGGAAAATTTGATAGTAATTTCAATTAATTCTATGTGCAATTTCAGCACATTGTGTAATATGATGAATCTTTCCGCCGATGAGATTATTGGTCCCCTGCTGTTAAATTTTGTAAATGCGTTCTTCGAGTGTGGCATTTCACCTGTCAGTTAGTCGTGAATTCGGATTATCAACTGCTTATGAATAAATCAGGAGCATTTCAAATGAGCAATTTTTTCAATTTTCGAATGATGGAATATTTACGTCTCCGTCTTGCATTATTTGCTGTGTTTATAATGTCTCCAAGAGATCGAAGTGAAGTTATTCGACGAACATCCCTTGATATAATATTCTCATGTGTCATAACTCTTCAATCTCCTAATATTTTGTTGCCGGCAGAATATTATTCAATAACAAGATAACAAGATCTAATTTCTCATACTGCTACCGAGTGCAATTGAGAGATCTTTGATTGATTCATTTTCTCCACTCATCTTTGAAATACTCTGTGACTCCGGCCTCTGTAGGTTTTGTTCGTTTCTGGTGAATATTTTGTACACGGATCTTGTTATTTTAAAAATGAAATTTATAGAATTCTATATCACTCTGCATTCGTAAATCCGGTATGACTAGCGCTTTGAATCTGAAATTTAAAAAATGAATTTGTTAAAAGATGTCCTCTAATTGAAGGCAGAAAGTTTTTAGTTTAATGTTCAAATTGGAACTATTCAAACAGATTTTTTTATCGTTAAAAATGTTAAAATCAATGAATTGAAATCTTTTTCTGATTTCAGTCCACGTTGCTCGATTTTTCTTGTTGCTCACCCTTTTAAAAAAATTTAGAAGTTTGCTGCATCTTGTGAAGCGTAGCTAACAATCTCCAAACTTGTAATAAGTATAATATATTGGCGATAAGCAGTTGTCTTTTTTTTTTGGCGTGGGTAGAAAAAGGGAACATGGCGCCTACTATTCTATTATCAAAGGAAAAAAATATTGTTAAAAGTTTTTGTGATTGACGGATTGCCGGCGAACGATGTAAAAAAAATTGCTAATCAATTGACTATTTCTTATAGCTTCTCGAATTAATATTTTCTATTAATGCACCTTAGATAGGTAGGTACATTGATTGTTTCAGTATTAAAAATAATGATAATAATTTCGTATGATGCTTTGTCTAACAAGATAAGCCGATCACCCATCAGCCCCAAACATTTTATCAATTAACTCCCACTCGAATGTTCGACATCAAATGGAAACACTGTTTTTGCTGGTGTAAATTGAAACGCGTGGGTTTCTGTCTGTTGAACGGACGTCGTCGTCGAACCGTCTCTTCGTGTACGTAATTTTAAGTGTAACGTCGCGAAATTTCTTGTTGGCGTGTTATCAGTGATAGTGGAAAAAGATTTTCATTTTTCCGCCGATTGGCGGGGGTGAGATTTCATATACGAATACGTGGGATCCTGCTAGAAGCGGGGGCCGATTTAACCATTTTGTAAACCGCCTCCCCTATGATTTCTCCTGTTACTATGGCGACATCCGACATAATCTCATAAGAAAAAATTACTCTATTTCGGGGTTTCCTAACATAATATTCGGATTTAGTAGCTTTTAAACTGCTTCAGGGGAGGGGGTGTTTGAATTTTTTATTTTTTTCCAGCATTTCGTTTTTCGCGTCGTCTGGCGAAAGTTTGCTGTGCCGTAGTTGTAGTTAACAGTGTAGTGTTGAGTTTCATTTTTTTTTTCATCAACTTTAGCTTCGTAGAGTTAATTGTGAGTACGAAGTTATTTTCGTTTAAATATATTTGAATAAGAAATACCTACCTACTTATTTTCTGTTTCAACGCGGGGTATCAGTGTATCATGTTCTTGCGATGTATCAAAAATTTGACATCGTTGAATGACTTTCAAGTACTTATAGAGAATGTTTTTTAATGTTATTTATCAAAATCCCAAAATTTAGATCAAAGTTACACTTTTGAAAATTGTGCAGCCCCCCCCCCCCTCCTATCGCGAAGAAAGTTAGTATACATAAACCTAGTATGATACCTTCGAGTTTGCAATCCAAATAAATATTTTCATTAGAACTCGTGTAACAATGCTGTTTGAACTAACGTAGGATTATTTATAAATTTCAAATTTTTAAAAATAGAATTCACTAAATTTAGTTGTAGATTGTTCAATTTTAAAAGAAAAAAAATTGCCAGAATTCTGTTTATCTACTCAGTAATTATTAGCATTTTCGGAGTTATTGTTTGCTGAAGTGGGTTCAGGAAATTCTACAAGGGGTATAAATTTGTTCAGATTTGAAAAAATTTAATTGAATTGAATTCTTTTGCGTTCAACTAAAAACAGAACTGATTAGAACTAATTGTAAGTCTAAATTACTTTTCATGGGGTACCTAATAACTCAAACCAGTTAAGATGGCAGGCGTCTCAAAGCATAGATGAAATCGAACAACTGACATAACCATTGAATTCGTACATACTCGTGCGATTAAATATACTTAAGTACAGATGTTTGTATTAATTTTTTTTTGTTTACATACCTACTTCCGCATTTCATCATGAATAATGTATTTTTGGGTGAAAAGAGAGGAAGCTTATCCAGAGCAGAAAGCTCGAAAATAGGCTTTTTCAAATTTATAGAGCAGTTACCTAAACATTTTAATGGTAAAATGTCAAAAATAATTTTTTTCTTTGCTTAAGAAAAATATATGCCCAATGCCCATAGTTGTGTAATAAATTTCCCGAATACCTTTTAGTAATTTTGATTCAATGTGGAACCAATGCAATCATTTTTTTGATTATTTATATAGGTAGCCCGAAATGAGGTTGATATCATCCTTAAAATTTTTTCAATTTCCTGTCGAATATAAACGAGAAATTACTCACCAAACTGTTTTCGTTGGGTGAAGTAAAAATTCATTATGATGAAACGGTGTAATTACGGTGGCAATTTTATTCGTCACACCGAATAATTAGCGAAATTACTTTCATTAGCTTAACTCAGTATAATAGCCAGATATTCTTACCTCTTAACTGCCTCTGTGATCATGTTTCAAATCGTGATAAACGAACACACAAAACTATTATACACATGTATTATACACCTTTCTCTCGATTTTATGCTATTGATCCCATTGCCCGTTGCTTACAATTAGTTGCCTATACCGAAGATAAACGAATTAAATAAGTACATATATTTTCGATAATTCGTTTTGTCAGTTTAATTTGATAATCGTACACTTGAGCAGGGGTCATGCCTCGTGGTTTTTGTAAAAATGCACTCGGTATGAATTCAACTTACATGCTTGCTAAATGCTGGGAATGGAAAATATCTAAAAATGAAAATATTTAATACCTCCACTTAATCGTATCATCGAATTGGAGTTTGGAGTAGAAGAAGAAATGTTGGTTGATGTAAACGCTTATGAATAAAAATCCCTCGATGGAAGAATTTTTTAAATTAAGCCGAAATGGATGGTACGTTTTCAGCATGTTAAAGATGCTCAACTATTGCGTCGTTTAAATGAAATTCCGCACAATTAACAGGAAGAAGAGAAATGATAACTTGATTTTCATTCGATATAATTCACTCGTGAATAAGTCGTAAAATTAAATTAGAATGTAAGTTTTTGGAGAAATATTTCTTTAGAGATCAATACGAGACCAAAATTGATTTTAAATTTTTCCCTCGATGTTTGGTACCCTAAATTTTTACGAGGAAAGTAATCAGATATTTTAGCATTCACTCGAAGAGGTAATTTATACGCTCTGGTTCAGTTTCACCCAAATTTTCTTGATGAAAACTGACGGAGCAAAAGTCAGAATTTTCGCAAAAATGGAATTGAGACAGATACCAGAAAAAATTCTTGAAGGAGCTGTAAGTGAATGAGGAGGTCGTCTCTATATAGGGAGGAAACTTCTATCAAAAACGCTTCTCTGATCATTTAGGTATGTTCCAACGCTCGAAAAGTGCTGATAATTGTAAAGGTGACTGAGGAATATGTAGGTATTCTACGAGAGTGTTTATTGTAGAATAAGTAGTTAAGTACTTCTAAAACTTGAGAAAAAAATTCCAATGATATTATTTGAAAATAAGGCCTCGTTATTAAATTGACAACCCACGTATGTTCTTCATGAGGCCTTTTGATCGAAAATATTTCATCTCAACTTTTAATACTTTCCTAGTTGAAAATTTGAACTAATTATTATTTTATAATAATATGGTTTTTATCTGAATCAAGTAGGTAGCTTAAAAATTTGCTCAAATTTCAGATGGTGTTATTGAGGAACGTTGACCTACTAAGTATGATAATCTACTGAAGTGATGTTAACAGGAATCAAGTAAAGTGGTTAAGAAAAGTTTGAGTATACTTAAAGTTAGGTTAGACTTCGATATAAAACCCTTAATTTTTGTCGAATTATTTTAACGTACTTACGTTAAATTATCTAATACAATATCGAGAAATATTCCTTCGAAGAAATTTCACGAAAAAATCTCATCAATTTTGACGATTATTTTTCATTTTCTTTATTACTTAGTAATCCGTCGCTGAACGACGTTTCAGCGCTACTTTCGTCGTAGTAAGTTTTTCAATAATTAGACGGATGAAATCTGAAAGGAAAAAAGACATGGCATATTTCACGGATTAAATCAACGTTGAACGTCCTCGGAGAGTTTCCACCCACTAAGGAAAAAGGTGATCTTGAACAATTTGGAAATTAGGTTATTACCCATTTTGAGATGCTGTGAACCGTCCCGTTATATCTAGATACAATACTTACTCATCATATTTTTTTAATGTTAAACTTGAATTCATCGTTGATGTTTGTGCTCGTGTTTTGATAGGGATTCGATTGGTTTCTTTGTGGTAAATTTTGTGGCTTACTTGTATGAGAATTTTTTATTAAAACTTCGCGTAATTTTTAAACGAAGTTCAATTTTTGCTCGCTTTAAAGAGTTTTATTAGATGGCGATGAATTGGAAATTATAAGATTTCACGAGTCCTACACGTACTTTAATATCATTAGGAGTACATGCGTTTTCATTACTTATTGATGTATATTTTTCTCTCTCTTGTGCTCGTTACCATGTCATTGTGTGAGCCAATACACATATTGGCGTTAACATAACTTTTATACGTGATATCACGTCTTGTTTGGGCCATTTTGTAAAATTCTAGAAATTGAGTGATGTAGGTAAATTTATGTTTATTAGAATGTGGTTCTTCAAAATTGATGGAGCAGTTGGATTTAGCTGAAAATTGCTCGTTTTGTATTTCAAATGCGCATTGTTTGGTTAATCCATTCCTCAAATTTACTGGATATAAAAATAAAGAACCCAAGACATCTTAATGTATCTAAGGCAGAACAAAAATCAAATTTTTAGGAATATTATGGTTACGTTTTATACATAAACTACTCGTATGTAGATCACATATAAAGTAGGCTTTGCACGTTTTGAAAAACCAACAATTTGATCATAAAGAAGTGTACTTTTTGTAAAAACATCCGAATTCAATCTTAATTATAGAAATTTGTTTTTCGTGTACCATTCGACGATAGGCTTTCCTTCTTATGTGCGTAAGTGAAGTTATTCTTGTGCATGTTGCGAATAATAAACATCCTATTGATTTTTCAGTAAATTAGATTCGCAATATAAATTCTCCTCTTTTGGCGGAGTACTTGATATTGAATGCATCATTTATTATTCGAAGGTATAAAAAGGATAATGAAATCATTTCCTGCAAAAGCGTTACGTTATATTTTCAAATTGGTAATGAAAAAAATACATTTTTATTCTATGACAAGCTGAAATCCTGTCTACCCATTTTCAAATTTTACTTTCGTGTTTCCTTTTTAATTTGTATGTTTCCAAGTTGGATATGAAGTATTTTTTGATATTTCAACATGGGTAATTCCGTAAATTGAGGAGGAATTTGAGCAATCAAACAAGAATGTCACTGTTGATTGTTGATGTAAGTTTTTCCAAAAACCTGCTCAAAAATTATAAATCTCAAGAAATTTATAACCCAAAATTGAAACATTTTCTAGGAATATAAAATGAAATACAGGTAGCCCTACAAAGCACTAATCTTGAAAATTTGGTAAACATCTTTTGCTGGATAATTCTCAAAAAAAAAAGTAAATTATGATATGCATAATTTTGAAAAACAAAAAATCATTTTTTTTTGGAAAATTTCAAGTGGGAATTATTTGTATAGGTGTCCCAGATCCCTTTTCTAGTGTTGGCCTCAATTCAATCCCCCCACTGTGGGGCCTGGCCCTCTAAAAACGGCGATAATTAGGATTTGACCCTCATAGATGTGTAATATGTTGATTAATATGTTTTCGAGGTCGTAGAATTCGAATCTGGAGTTATTTTTTTTGTAGAGGTGGAGGGTGAGGCGTGGGAAGGGGGAAAATGTCAAATTTTGCTTATATTATCGTGTTAATATGAATCGATATGTTTTCAAGGCAGCAGACTTCGAATCTGGACTTTTTTTTTGATAGGTGCGGAGGTGAGGCGTGGGGAGGGAGAAAATGTCAAATTTTATTTGTATTATCGTGTAATACATATCTCGACTAGCGCGATAAAAGTACAGCTGTCCGAAATTTGGCCAAGTCGAAGGACAATAATGAGCGCTGGACAAGCCGAAGGACAATCTCAACGTTTTTTCGTTTCTAGCCTTACTTACTGGACATTATTTGATTTTTAACACGTAATAAATGTGTACTTATCATGTAGAATGACTTCCCTTTCTCAATTATCGTTTTTGGTGGGTTCATCAGGGTAAATAAAGAGGCAAGCCGAAGGACACATTTTTTTCCACACATCAAAATTTGACAGATTAATACGATCATAACGAGCTGTTACGTACGTTTTTAAAAAAACGGTGCGGGGTAACATTTTTCTATGAGAACAGTGAACCAGTGCAGCCACTCACCAGAAAAAAATGTTTGATTGGGAAGTCAGCAAAAATACTTAATTAAAAATTGCTCTAAAATTGGCGCAAAAACTGTGAGACAGTTTTCAAATGTGAAATGTGAGCTTCCTATGGACTTATTGAGATTGCAATTTGCACAATAATATACCGTAGTGTTCTATGATGATGAGAATGTGTCAATTCCCCCCCCCCCCCAAAAAAAAAGGATTTCTTAACACTTTATAACATTTATTTTCAAAAACTTGGTGTGAGACAGGCAAGTCGAAGGACATTTGGGGTATAAAATCAAATGTACACGAATGAAAGGGGGGCTGAACAGCTCAATATCAAGTGTAAAATGTGAGGGAGGTGATGCTTGTATGGACCAAAAAAAAAAAATCATGCAAAAACCATTGAGAAATTTGCTGTGGACACGAAATTTACCACTTTTTGAGACTTACCCTGCTATCCTTCCAATTTCCAACTTCTCAACAAAAATATTTATCATTCTGATGGCTTCTTTTAGTGATAAAAAGAAAATGGTTCGTCTTTCATATTTCGACGAAATATCGATGTGTGAATACGGTCTTGTTTCAAGCCTTTAATTCATGATCATCTTCATTTTTCATGATTGTACATTAGTTGTTATTCAAAATTCATGTTCAATTTGAGTATTTTTTTTAAAAAAATGTTGGCCGCATGTGGAATCATGACTCATAAGATGGTTTTTTCAAATTTATGTGTTTTAAATTTTTTTTTTTTGGGGTGTTTATAATTACAAGATTGTTACACCCGTAGAGGGGGGGGGTTAGATTTGGTTTGTGAGGTTGGTGTTTTTTATTAGGGAGATGAATTTTTGTATTTCACAGGGTTCATCAGGAATAGCAGGTGGGTTTTCTTCTATCTGTAGTGTAAGTCTGTTTTGTTTTAGTTGGGGACAGTTGAAAAGTATGTGTTGGATGGACGTGGGTTCGTTTCTGCAAAATTGGCATAGGGGTTTTGGTTCTTTTTAGTATAAGTGGTTATGAGTATGATTTTTGAATAGTAATGTTAGCTAGATGAAAAATCATCATTCAGGAAGTGGTTTACCAAATGCATGTTTGGTTTGTGTATTTTTTGAAAAACAACGTTAGTTAGCTTAAGTACTTCAGAAATGATTTTAAGAGATATTTTGTCAATATCTCCCGAAAAATTTCAGCTGTCCAAACGGAAAACTGAGGGCCTTACGGAGCCTTGAATTTTTCAAAATGTCTAATCCAAAAATTGTGCGTGTATACTTAAATAGATGGGAAAAATGAAATCACAATATATTTTTGGGCTAATTTTTTTAAAAATTTCAAAATGTGCGATTGGGATGCTACATTTCTCAAGATCTTTCTTTTTTGATCTTACCAGTATTCTGACCATAATCGTTTTTCTAGTGCACCTATCGACATGACATGAGTGAAAAAAAATTGTCTGTAAAATCTTGAAATGTGTTATTGGGCTGTCGACTATAATATAAGTATAGGAATCTTTTTTCTACGTACGTAATTGAAAAAGTGTACTTTCTGGGCTGAAAATTTTTCAAAAAATTTCCCGAGAATCAAAGAGTTTACGATTGGGTTGCTAAAACTCTGGAAATCGTCTATCTAGGTCAAATTTTGTATACTTATCAACGCGTATTTAATGGTCACTCTCGCTGGTGAGTGTAAAAAAGCGTGTTTTTAGTTCTAAATTTTCCAACAAAACAAAAATCTTGAAATGTGCAATTCGACATCTACAATTCTGGGAATCCTCCCGCTAAAACATTTATTCTCCCTTCCATCGCATTTCAAGTCCTTTTCGATACGAGCGAGAGAAAGGTGTATTTTTCGACACTTTGCAATGTGTTTTGGAAAATTGGACACTTGAATGTCGAAAATTTTTGCGAAACTACAATCTCATTTTTCAGTCAGATTGAAAAAAAATCTCCCAGGGTTGGAAAAGTTTGAATTTTATTTGAAACATTGTGAAGTATAGGTACAATTGATAACTTTCCTTCAGTCGCCCTTTTATAGATGAGTAATAATTATTTTTTTCTCAGCCCGCCATTTTGAGTGAATTTCGAGAATACTGGTACTCGTGATAACAAATTACAGACCAAATGAAAACGTTTGATGAGAATTGAAAAGTGTGGTACGATTTAACCGATCTTCCTTTCCTATCCAGTAAACAATTCTGTACCGAGTTTTATTCAGTGTTTTGTGCACACTTGTACAGTCTGCACACACTCATACCTATACTTAACATTATGCTTATACAGACGTTATTGTGCGATTTGAATCGATGAACAAAAACACAATTAACATTTATAATTATCATAAATACGAGAAGAATACCTCATTGTTTGTATTGAAAAATTTTGTCAGCCTGATTTTTTCCGCCGTTCGTGATACCGCCGCCGCTGTTATCTCATTCGCGCCGTTATCCGAACGCGGGAATTTTTTCGACATTTTTTCGGCCTTTGCTGACCGAGCAATAATACTGGGATAAACGTGCGAAGCGCATTTTAAGAAGCATTGGCTTTTCGGTGATAGTTTGGCGGGCGAATTATACGAATACGTTGCATGCGCACGCAACCGGTCTCGTAGTATTAAAGTTGAACTTTTCTCTTTTATGCAGAGAAGCTTTGCCTTCTCTTTTGTACGCTTTTTCACTCTATCGTAGACGACGGCTTCGACTAATAACTGCTCATTCATTCGTATTCACCCGGCGCTTCATTTTTGTACTGTATGTACGTACTTTTGCCGTAGTTGTACGTATATAGACACTTGATAACCAAAATTTAACGCTTCGTTACGACTCGATTTTTCTTTTCTTTTTTTCGCGGATGTGCGGTCATTTTTTTCTAATGTGCAAGTGTACGTAAAAGTGGACCTAGGTTGGATTTACCGGAACAGGTACGCGGATTTATGTAGAAAAACTAGACTAATTTTTACTATAGACTCGAAATGAGTACTTCAAAAGTAGGGTAGTGATCGATTTTCACTATGTGTTCCTAGTAACCCGGCTTTTGCGAAGGGATCTCAGTATAGGTGTGTGTGGGAAATGGGAATGTATGTTTTCGGACGTAATTGGTTCATATTATCGTACCCAAACAACAATGTCATATTTTATGATAACGCGAGCAGATCTCGTAGGGAATGTTTACCATTATAATGCTGTACAAATTTTTTTAGCAGATTCAGCCCCAAATTGGCCTATATTATGTAGATTTTCTTGGACGATATATTATGTTGTATTTTCAAATCGATAATTTTTTCAGAGTACCTATTTGGAATGAGATAAGTTTGTATTGTCAATGATCGATTTTTTTCATTGGCCGCTTGACATGAAATATTATTCGAATAGTTTTACACTGTTGTGTGTATGTACAATTGTAGTGGAAATATTTTGGCTGCGGTAATAACGAAGCAATTTTCTCTGCGGCTTTTGTGTCGTTTGTGTGGCTAATGAAGAAGGTGAAGGATGAGAAACTTAATGAAATTTGGATTAGGATTTTGTATTGTTTGAGCGTTTCGAGTTAGATTACTCGTATTTAAAAGTACCTACGACAGTTTGCGTTTGCGCTTGCTCGTATTTTATATGTCGCTCGTGGTTTTTATTTATACGCGCGATATTTTAGCGTAATTTTTTCCGTATGATTAGGTGAGCAAATAAATTTGATAGTTCTGAAATGTTGAAAAATCGCCGTGTTCGTTAACTTAGGTAAGAAAGAACGTTTAAATGGAGCTTTAATGTTGATAAGAATTGATTCTTTACGTTTGTTTATCTATTTGACCTCCAGTGTCGGTGTCGTCAGCAGTGTTATCCTAAGCGATTATCTAGGTGACGAAATAAGATAATTTTATAAGTATACAATTTTTAAAGAATTGTCACAATGAAAAAAAAGATAAATTTGTATTGCCGTTATTATTTTTCTGTCGTGTTGGGTCGAGTCAATTTTCATTTCCTGAATCAAAATTTTGATGCGGAGTCTTGGCAGTCTGACGAAAAAAATTTGTGACATATCTCTCAAAGACTTCGGGTGCAAATGGGATTCCCTCAATAAATACTTATTCCCTTTCGTCTTCTACCTTCAGCTCAAAGTTTCAACATTTTGAATTTTTCAGTTTTGATTTTTTTTTTATATTTTTATAAAATTAAACTCATTTACTTAGCCCAAAATTTAAAGTTGTTATTTCACTATTCTTTAAAATCTGAATACCCTCTTGGAAAAAATTCGATTGGTGCCACTTGTGTTTTTATTATTTCAAATTTCAATGGGTTATGGCTTTTCAAAATTTTGACCTTTGAAAAAATAAAAATTTTCCAATAATTGACAATTTTTTTAAAATTACTTATAGGTAAAAATAATTTTACAAAAATTTATTTAAAGAAATGTTTTTATCCAAAACATTTTTTCGATTTATTTTTACCTTCTCCCGTTTTTTATAGATCTTTGAAAAATGTCTTTTTTGAGCGTGAGCTATACCCACTTTCAGAAATATTGAAAAAGTAGGTAACCCGAAAATTTTATTCCTGAAGTTATTTTATAAAAATGTTTACATGTACCTACCTACATATGTATTTTATAAGACATCACTCAACTATTCATCTTTGATTTTCAGACATTCAAGAAAAACTTTCAAAATTTTAAGAAATTTCCAAAAAATTATTTGTTCTTACCTTTAAGAATGAATACAACTGTAACTTCAAATTTTTAATTTTGTTTCAAGTCTTACAAGTTTTGTGTCACAAAAACAATAACATTTTGTGTTCGGAAAAGTAGATCTTGAAAATTAAATTTTAACGTATCAAAAAAGGGTGATTATCTAAGAAAACAACTCCTGTTCGTCTAAAAAGTTGAATCACAAAACGTATTCATGTGTTTTATTTTTTTTAATTTCATGGGCTGTGTACTGCCCAAGTGGTTCCTAAACTACTGAATTTGGTAAAGTGATGCTGTAAACAGAAAAAAGTTCGACATTTGGCTTGAAAATTTGTTTCTTGCAATTTATTGTTCAAAATTCAAAAAATACATATCTACTCGTAGTACCAAGAAAACTGTGAAATAGCTCAGGTTGGTAAAACAATTACGATTTAAGAAAGAGTATCATTGTCATTATTCTCTTCGGGAACTACATACTTGAGAAATCACGAAGGGGTTCCAAAAAGTACTTCTTAATGTGGAGAGCACATTTTTGAGGCTGAGTGGGAGGGAGGAAGAATCTGAAAAATACTACTTATGCTTTAGAAAATGTGTCATTCTTGTTATGGTAAATGGATGAAAAAGGATTAAATGAATCCGAAATACCTCCCAAATCTCGAAGGAGAATTTTTTTGGGAGGTAGGAGCAGTGTTGGGGAACAGTTTTAGTAAACTCTTCATCTTTACTCTTTGCAACTTTTCTATTTTACAGAAAATAACGTTGATTTAGAGATGAACGGGGAGAGACGTAAAACAAGGCTTTTGAGTTTTGATTCTCAAAAAATGTAAAAAAAAAAAGTTTGAAAAATCAAAACTCCCGCAGGGCACATTTCGGGCATCCTTCACATGTGCATGCCAATTTACAACTTCCTAGGCCAATTTGAAGAAAAAGAGGCATGACACAAAGTTGATCAAACCTGACTAGACTCGCTGGGAGTCGAGATTGAGTCGTAGCTGAGAAGAGCGGATCAAAAATTAGAACCAAAACAAAATATGTATGTAACATTGAAACCGCAGCGAGAACCAAGAACCGGAACGATTTAGGTACATTTCATTTTCCAGATAATTTTGTGAAGAGATCTGCAGACTTTTGTTCAAGGTCTCGCAGAAATTTTGAAAATTGTGAGAAGTAGATGAAGGTAAAAACATTTTTTAAAACTAAAATCTTGAAATGACATTTTTGAGAGGAAAGGGAGGAGAAAATGTTGAGTGAGACTGTACTAAAGATTTAGATTCCGCAGAAACTCTAAAAAGATCGTGCAACCCGTCAATGGTTTTGAACTTCTATTTTAAATTTTCAAAGATAGCGATCTGCTCTACTTATAAGTAATTTGAGTTTATTCTGAACTGAAACTGGATAAATACATATAAGCTGAGATTCATGCATTGAAAGAAAATCCTTATTCAAAAACCCAAAAGATAAAAAAAATTTATTACAGCCTAGAGCCTAGGAAAAGACCTTGAAAAGGGTGTTTTACGATCGTATTATATTTGTAATCTGCCATTGAAATTTTCGCTACGAGAAGTACAAGTACCTCGATGATCGCAAATTTTCGCCATTAAATATTAATGCTTTTCAAGTGGTTATTCTACGATGGCAGATATAAATATCTATAGAGATATTTTGGAGGCGTATCGAGTTAGTGCATTTATTATACATTATTGGGTATCAAATTATCGTAAATATTCGTCATTGACTACGGCTAAAGCTACGAGTATATTCTCTTTTCTGTAAAATCTAATAGAGTATACTGAAAATTCTGTAAAATAAAACAAAAAATTACGTTGCCTGTATTGCGAAAAAAGGAAAGTTTTCCAAATGAAATTGCATTAGTAAATAATTTTATTGGAAGACGGTAAAATCAAACGAAATTGAAACCGAGTTATAAAACATAGCATGTACTGTATCCTTTCAATATTTTAAAGGTCGGGGTGTTCATTTCGAAAAAAGGGAAAAAAGTAAGCGTATACGTGATACGAAATTACGCAAGATATACGAATACGTTCACTTGCGTGATGTATAGGGTTTCTTTTTAGAAGTCATCGAAAATGTTACTTTATTTATCGAATTTATAATTTTTATACGCAGAAAAAAAAAGGCCTAGCAAAAATCTTTCACAATGAAAACAATAAATATCCGTTTATTCGAAGAAATTTGAGGATGATTCGAATAAGAGAGAAGAAAAAATTATAGATACTGTTTTAACATTGACCTAGTTTCTTATTGCAGTAAAGTTATGAGCGCGTAAAGGATATTGATGCGAGGGATTGTATTTTTGTTTTTGTATTTGCGCTCGTAGATTTCGCTTAGGAAAATTTTTTTCCCACTTTAAGTACATTGCGGAGGGTGAAATATAGGTTAAAAGATGTTGTAAAATTACATTTTAATTTTATATATTTTCACGCTTCTGTTTTTTCCAACAAACGAATCGCTTCGTTCGTATATGTATTTTGTCTTCGTATGTACCATACGTGGAAAATGTTTATTTGATAAAATTATTATTTTTTAAATATTTGACGTTTTGTCGGAAGAGTTTGTGAAACACCTGAGACTTATGAGCATTGAGCAAACACCCACTCCCACGTTTACTAAAAAAAAAAATAACAAACCTTTTTGACGAATAAATAATTCGCCTACGTCGGGTATAAAAATTTGACCTGGAACGGAAGCGTATTCGTGGGTGTAAATTTTTTTCCAGTCGATAAATTCTCATGCTTTGGAATAAGCTTTATTTTTCCCTTCTGTTCGATTGTGTACATACGAAATTCGCGTTCCGTTTGTAACGAGTAGAGTTGATACGACTTTTTTTTTCTCAACAAATTCGAGTTTAGAAAAGAAAAATTTCATTTAGAAGTTTCTCATTCGATTTCTTATCTAATATTTATACGCAATGGTTTTTTTGGGGCGGTTGCTGAAATTGAGAACATTAAAAATTCGAAATGTGTTCGCCATAATGCGTAATATCGTATATTGCTGCCAGATGAGATCATTCTCATTTGATAAATTATTCGTGTAAATTATCGCCTCGTTCGCTCGAAGAAAAATTCGCCGAGTAATCAGCTGTTCGCCTGGAATTATCAGTTCAGAGAACCGAACAAGGTGTTTTATTTGACGCATTTGTGTATTGGGAAAATTAAAAAAGTTGTATAAAATTTGAACGAAGCTAGCAACCAACACCGCGATGAAATTTCATTTCGAGTAAATAATGAAAACGATGGCATAAATGTAAACGAGTTGATAAGGTTATATGCTGTGGGATTTGAAATTTTTCTGTCCATACTAAATAGATATGTAGTTAGATAGGTACCTACGTTTCTGTTAGCAATTTGTCTTTATGCATAATATTAATGTTATTTTTTTCTTGTTTTACAGATAAGCCTTTTGTAGTTGCAATTGTACATCTAGTCTAGACAAAATGGCGTTCGCAGGACTAAAGAAACAGCTTAATAAAGCCAATCAGGTAAGTTTACAAAATCAAAGTATAAATGCGTATAAATAAGTTAACAAATTGTAACAGTACAATGCACATAATTGATCAATTGTGCAATTAGTCAGAGATGTTCAAAACTCGACAAACTCATATTTTCTGAAAGGGTTCTGTAAATTGTAAAATGTTATTCTCACCAACATTCTTCTCATAAAAGTCTAATAGAATTGTTTTCTTCGAGTATTAATGTTTCCAAATTCAATTTATTTTTTTGAAGCGAGAGAAAGGGGTCTGTTTATGCATAAACGCTATAAGCATAGATAAACCTAGCAGAAAACTTGAGGGACTGGTTTAAAAAAGCACCAATGTCAGAGCCGAAATTGACACTTGATGAAAAAATTGAAAAAATTTTCTTTATTACGAAAGAAGATTTGGAGAAAGATTTGCCATTGCTTCTTATCGTTCAGGATCATTCCGTGTTACAATTATTTGCAGGGTGTGATTTTAAGTTTTTAAATGTTGCTCAACACTTTTCTCGTGCTTTTAAAATCTCCCAAAAAATTGAAAACTCCTCAGGAGATGGGTTCTTTCTTCCATTTTCGGTCATTTTTAATGAAAATAACGAAATTAATCTCTACAGTTTATAATTATTGATCATTTTGTGAAGATCTCAAGACTTTAAGTATTCAAAGGTTTAATTTTTAGATGAGTGCTGATTGGTGTACATGTATGTTCTTACCTGGCCTAGAAATTTTCTATCTTGATTATTTGAAAAGTTACTAGTATTTTAATAATGAAAAAAATTGCTGAAAAAAAAAAATTGTATAGACAATTTTTAAAATTTTCCAAACCTTTTACCCTCATTAAGCTATTTTATAAAATTTAGATGGGCATCCTACGTAAATTACTGTTTATTATGATTTTAGATACTGTACACGCATTTCCCTCTTAAATTTTTCAATCAGCCGATTCTTCACTAATGAGAATTTTACATATTAATGCTGACAAACTGCGTGAAAACAAAGGGAACGAATGCATTTTTAAAGCTTGTACAATGTACATATGTAAAGCCCAACACGCGTTGAAAGGAATTAAAATTGTCAAGCAGTATTTTGTATTTTAGTGCGCAACCGTGATCCAAATTTTACGTGATGTGATAATACATTCTACTTAGTATAAGTATCACATGTCAAGCGGTTGTAACAGTTGAGTAATATATGGCGAATGCGGTAATTCCTGAAGCTGATGTTATCGCTGTAACGTAATGCAGTCTTTCCGCGATGATAATTATTTTCATCACGCGGTGTCTCACACTTATTGTAAAATATGAAAAATTTTCCCCAAAAATCTTATATCGCATCGAAAAATGAATTTGGCGAGAAAAGTCTCTGTATTAGGAAAGTTTTTTAATAAAGTGCCGTCGAGGATTTCACTTTATAATTATCTTCGATACGTACGGAAAGTTTTCTCAGAAACATGTTGTATTCCTTTTAAATTAATTCCCCGGTGAAAGGATCGTAATATTAATAAATAAGTCAACGGCTTCGTATTGTTTTACGAATTAATTTTTCAACTCACTAGAGAGGTATCTTAGCTTTAGTGCAAAAATTTCGAATAATGTTCAAAACAATTCAATGAGCATACAAATGTACATACATAAACGCTTGCTTGTATTTTTATGTTTCAGTTACCTACACGTGAATTTTTAAAAATTTAAAATTGAGCTATAAAACTTGTTGTTGAAAATTTTATCAAAGGTTTACATGGTATTTTCAACCTTCCGAATCAATTTGTAACTTAGTTTCGAATTGTTCGGAAGGTCTCAGCCAAACAGGGTTTTCCATTTTTCAGAAATTAATCTCGCTGAAGGAAGAAATGGTTTTGAATCAACAGAAACCAATTTTCGAAAATTATATATAAATCGATCTACAGGATCACAAGATTGGTTAATCCGAGTTTGTGACTGCTGAATTAAGTTACTGTCATGTTAATGAAAAAAACTTTTCAAAAAATCGCCTTTAGTCGTATTGAGATGGCTACGAAAAAAAAAGCTTTTAGCATAAGTAATATTTTTTAAGAGAAAAATAAATGAAAAACTATCAAAACAGCAAAAGAACTTTTAATTTTATGAAACCTTTCGTATTTTTTGAATTTGAATTCCAACTACTCGTTCTCTCATATATCTACCTACGTTGCGTGATTGTTTGTGGGTGTTCATTTTCAATGTTCAAAAGAAAGTTGGAGTTATGTATTAAAAATTGTATTCTGTTTAAATTTATTTTTGGCGGTGATAAAATGAACCCTTTTATGATGAAATTTAGCTTATAATATAATGAACAAAATTGGGTGCAGAGTATTTTTATTGAAATATGATTATTTTAGGTTTATGAGAACTACCTATTAACTCGTACATCTATTATACGTCTTACTTTTTAATCTTAGTTTTGAAAAAAAATAAATTAGCTAACCGTAGTACTTATTCTAGGATCACACATTGAAGAAACCAAGAAATTAAATTTTTCACCCCTACTTGCTCTTTTTATAAATGAGTCTCATTAGGGCGTAGAAGAGAAGTACCTAAGTGTTTCAAAACTTATACCTATATCGCTCGAGTAGGTAGGTATACGATGTAACATAAACAAAAGAAGCCCTCCTACATGGTACTTACAATATATTTGTTGTTTGAGAAGTTTAAGTCTTGGAATCATTTACGACGCTCTTCTACATTGTTTACATTGCCTTGATATATACCTTACCTCGCTTTTAATTCTTTGAACGAACTTTTAAAATGTTATTCCTTTGAGAAAAATATCTGTCTGTGGAATTGTTGGTATTTTTTTACCGATGTTTTCGCCTACGTACGAAGGTATTATAAAATGTTTTGCGGAGCAAACAGATTAGTTGTTTTTTTCGTTGCTCTTTTTAGAAACGTAAGTTTATTAATTATTTTACTAATGGAAAATTTTCACTGTTTTTAATTTTGTAATTGGAATTTTTGAGATCTTTGAACTGTAATACAAAGTTGGAAAAGCAGCACTTACGTTAGATTCGCCAGAAGAATATTAATTTAATGAAATTCGCGAGAGATGAATTGCTCTTGTTTAAATGCACGAAGTACGAGTAATTCTTATTCTTGGGGCATTTCGTGACTGTAAGGTCTTGAGAGTTCTTTGTACTGAATTTCTTTGTAACATTTACTCGTAAAAATGCAGTTTTTTAATTTCTTCATTCGGTTTTTTAAATTTCATCAATTTTTTTGATGAAATACGGATTTGTTTATACATTTTCTTATTGAAAATTCTCTGCTTCTGGCTATTTGAAATATAAAAGTATAAACATGCGAATTTTTTCAGCTCTTAGCTCTTATTTGAATTTTTGCCAAGTTGAAGAAATAGCCTTTGAATGGTGGTAACGTGAAAAATAATATAATAAAAGAATTCAATTTATGAAATTAATCTTTTAAAAAATTTGTTCAAGCGAAAATTCTTCATAAATTACTACCTACACTCCAACGAAAAGTTTTAATATTCTCAGACTCTCAGTTGTCATTATTTCACGTATCGAAAAAGGAATTTGAAATTGTTTAAAAAAGTAAATGTTTGATAAGACTAAAAAGAATGGAATTGGCTGAATATTCCGGACACTTTTAATAATAATGAATTTGAGTATACTCAAATTCATTATTATTAAAGATCACAGAATTAAAAGTACCTATAGGTACTTTTAATTCTGTGATCTTGATTTTGAATTGTGACCCTTGGGTCTTGGGCTATTTCAAAAAAATATTTATTATTTTAAAGTCACTTAGAATACGATTATCTAAAACATTATTATGTACTTGGAAGTCTGAGAAATTTTCAAGTGAAAACGTATATAATTGAAAAAAAAATACATTCCAAACCCTTAATTTTTAGTTGTCTTCGTTACAAAAAAAAATAGGTGAAAGCCGAAAGGTCTTCTTTGAGGTACTTCAAAATAATAATTGATGAGTTTTTTGCTATTTAGCCAAATTTTTGTTAAAAAATGATGGCTATTGCGGTAGGTCCGACTTCGGAAAAAAGAGCGAGGGTTCAACAAATTTTAATATTTCTCTACGTTTTGAGCTCAAATTATACGATTTCCGATGTGCCAGATTTTATATATATAATTAGGTATGTGTATTCCGACTTGTCAACAAATAAATGGGTTAATTTTACTATACAAGTGGATTAGCCGACTTGTGATATCACAAGCGTCTCAAAATTCAATTGGTTCAACTAAGTTTTCAAAATTTTTCTTCGAAATGTAGCTTAAAAAATCTGATTACTTTTTATAACTCATAGGTTTTTTATACCTACATAAGATCGAATCTGTAATTAAAATTTTAATTAGTGATTTAGAACAAGAATTAAACGAGGTTTTCTAAATTTTAAAATTTTGTTCACCTGTCAGTATACGTGTCAATCAAACTTAACATGTCTGTTTGCACTCAAAATGTAGGCCTAAGTATATTATATTTATATATTTTTGCAGCATAAAAGTATTGATACGTAGTTTCATTGTTTACCATGATGCTCTCACTGCCGAATTTCTGGTTCTTATGTAACGACTTGACTGCTACATATTTTTTGTTTTGTTTTGGAAACACAAACAAATATTTTATGAACTGCGATTTAAAAAAAATGAAATAATTTTTTGTATTTTATTTTGTTCTAAATTAATTTTGTGTTTTAAAAGTTAAACGTTGTTGATGATTTCATGAAACTACCAAAAGCAGCGTTTTATGCGAAAACCGTTGTGATTTTTTTCCATTTAATTAGATACAGCTTTTGTGTTTAAAACGCCAACATTATTTCATAGACCTATTTTAATGGCGTGTAATTGAGTCAAATGTGAAATGAACGTGAACATTTATTTTAAAAAAAGTATGAAGCTTTTACTTGAATTTAATTACAAATATAGGAAATTATCTGCATGGTTAAATTTTCCGTTTTTATCTGGAAAAAATACTTGCGAAACGTGATTAATGTTTAACTCATGTTCGTAATTCCAAAATAGGTAGGTACCTACGAAAAATAAAAACATCATTCAGGCGAATAGTTGATGCGTTTTTCTTCCAAGTTTTTCACATTTGTCGTGTAGTTTTTATTACGTGTATTTTATTACGTAATTTTTGTCACATGAGTTTTCATTTTATTATGTGTGAAAAGAAACAGCGCCGTTGTTTTCTTTCCTTTTGAGAAAACCTCGTTAAATGTCGTACGAGTATAACATCGTTTGTCTTGTTGATATTTTCACTTCTTTGAAGTACGCCGCTGAGCTAAGGATAAAATTAAATGGAACCTTTTTATTTTTATATTTTTTCCATAAAAACGATATTTTTTGTCCCTTCTGTTCCGCTCATTTATTTATTCTTTCTGACTCATTTAAATCAATCGATTCAATGTTGAAGTAATCGAATCCCTCTAACATAAGAAAGTTAGATGGACGTGTTATGTAGGTACTTATCTACATATCAAATCGACGGTGCGAACGATTGCTCCAGAATATAAATAATTGAGCTTCGACGGTGCGAACGATTGCTCCAGAATATAAATAATTGAGCTTCGAGAAGAACAAAAATTCAGAAAATTATTTTTTTCTGTGATAAGTTTTATTGTTTAAATAGGTAAACACGAACAGATTTCTTTCTCTCAACATTTTACTTGGTTACCTTTTCAGTTTCATGTGTATTCATCGAACAAAAACTTCCAACCTAAAATTTAATAATTTTCAAAGTATTGCTTATCTCGTATCCAATGGTTAAAAATCTGTTTTAAATCAACTTTCTTCGACACCTTTTTGTCCATTTCATTCGTAGGACATTAGAATGAAATGACTGGGTGAATCAAATTGTTTTTCAACTTGTCTTCGAATTTGAAGAAGCCTTTTATCGTTCCTCCTCTTTTTTCAAAAATTCTTGGTGGGAAACTTTTGAAAAATTTTTAAAGAATTAAAAAAAAATCTTATAAATATTTTTTTGTCCCAATCGCAGGAGAGTGAAAACGTTTTTAATAAAATTTCGATTTCAATAAAGTTTTTAAAAAGCAATGTAAATGAGCCCATTTTTAATAAACTTTGTCTCATTTTTTCCCGGAATTCTGAGATAATTTGTTTTTGTGTACGTTTTGAAAAAAGATGAAGGAACGAATTTTCAGAAAATGGGCACCTTGTATTGTAAATTATTGTTTTTTAATACCCCGCGTAGTAATAATCTCTTTTATTTACTTTTACACGAATTAAATAATGCCTTCTATAAATTATTATCTTCGAGCCACCTGTGTAATTTCATGTATCTATGATTCTTTGAAAAATTTCTCTCAGTATGAGAATTTCTTTATCTACCTTATGATGACGTGGGTCTTCGACTCGACTCTTCGTGCTGATTCAAAATGCGGAAACTTTTATAAAAGTGCTCAATATTGTGAGAAAACAAAGGTCTTTTAAATTCAAGATACCATCTGTAGAAAAGCTTTATTGCTTTGAAATTTATCGATTTATCAACAAGAACTCATGTTCGTTCGTCTTCGCTGGAAACTTTAACGACGGATATAAAACCTTTGGCGATGTTATTAAAAAAAAAAAAAGCTGTCGATTTTTATTAATAATTTGTACTTATACGTGCAAAATATAAAATAATACTTTGTTAGATAAGTAGTTATTTCGAAAAACAAAATGAAAATTTATTTCTAAGATAGAATTTACTTGAGGGCATGATTCACGTTGTTGATTTCGGGTCGCGAATAACTTTATCAAATTCACTTCCATCTTACCGTCGTTTACAATAGACAACTCTAACCCAGATGAATCATCTGACTGAACATAGTGAATCGAATTGCGAAATAAGATTGAAAAAAAAAGAAAAAAACTTTTAAAACTTTACCCAGTCAAGAGCTTGCGGAAATTTTTTTATGTTTGCAAATGACATACCTATTCGATCTGTGAAAATGTCACGTTCAAGTAAGCTCAAGGTACATGGGCGTGAAAATACGCCATATTGACCTGAAAAATTGCCCGCCTCGAGGGTATTTTTTGAACAACTGTTTTTACACTGTATTTTTTTAAAACTAATTTTACATTAATCCCTGAAGGCTTTTTAAAAGAATTTTTCTTGCACCGCATCCGTGGAAATTTTTGTTTCATTTCCCTGGTGAAATACAAGAGTTGATAAAATTCCGATAATACATTACATATATGAATGGGGAATTTTTTTCGTATTCATGCAAGTGTACCGTTTATCATCGATATTATTGTGGGGAAGTCTTAATTGCCTTTCTATTCCAGTGTCGCCAGTACATATTTTATTTTCTGTCTGATGAGAAGATATATTTTACATTACGTATTTTTATTGTGGTGTAATTTTAAGAAGAGAAGAGAATTGCTTTACAATGATTTACGTTTATCTTTTAGAATATTCTTTATCGAATGTTTCTAACGAAGAATTTTTTTTGCAGTACATGACTGAAAAAATTGGCGGAGCCGAAGGCACTAAATTAGACGTTGACTTCGTGGACATGGAAAGGGTGAGTATCTTTTATAACAAATTCGACCCAAGTATTATTAGGGTAAAATTTCGTGCACTGAATTAATGAACGATTTAATTAATTTTAAGCTTTTCGACATTATAGTATGTTGCTTAATTTTATAAAAACACTTAAGCAAATCAATATTCTATGTTTCTTTTTAATTTTTAACTTTTGAATCATAATCATATTTAATATTCGTTTAAAACTTCTTGACGAGAGTTTTTGAATTTGAATTTTTCGCGAAAATGAAGCAGCAAAATGATCTCATGTTGTGATTAGTTTGTTATGTACAAGATACGTTTAACCCTTCGAATCGATTTCTTTCGAAGCAGGATTTATTTTATTTTTCGTGTATGCGATAGATGAAAAAAAAAGAGCCGTTGTTTCATTGGAGAATGTATTTGTAAGGATGGAAACTAAATTTTCTTAGATGGTATTTTATTTCCTTCCATTCCATTTTCTTTGTTATTGATATACGTTACGTGATCGTTTCTCATAACAGTTCTCATTTTGATGCGGAGAATAATGATGTGGTTGTTGGTACGAATTATTCGATAATTCCGGCTTTTATTTGAAAAATCAAACACTTTTTTTCGCAAAGATGGCTGTGTTGTAATTTTGATTATTCGATGTACCTATTTTCCCCAAGTTTGTGTACTTCCGTGCAAGGTGTATGATGTGGAAATTGAAAAATGTTGCTTTTTTTCTCACGATGTGCTATTTATGTGTAGTGTTATTTAAACTTCGAAATTATTTCGAAAAAAAGAATGTGTTGCTGTACCAAAAAATAAAAAAATGTAGCCCTTGAAAAAATCAACAAATATTGAAAGTTATACCTACGTCAACGGTAGAACTTTCAAAAAAATTTAATAAATTGATGAATTTCATCCAGTAGAAAATTCGAGGTGACAAATTGAAAATAATATTTTTTTACAAGTTGAAAAATCTCGACGCCTTCTGCAGTTTGAAGTTGCGGGAAAAAAGCCAACTTTTTCTGGAGGCTCCAGATCGGCTGGAAAATGGTGCCAATCAATTCACGGAGTCAACTTCAGTATACGTACTAACCAAGTTTCAGATTTTTATCTCAATGCTTACTCTTTTTGTAGAAAATTTATACTTATGTCAATAGCAGAACATTTGATTCTGAAGTCTAGATGACAAGGTCTTTCAGTGAGTCAAATTTCTGCTCGATTTGGTAAACCTTCGAGAAATCTGGGAAAAAATTGGTAAATTCCTAAAATAACAAGTAGGTACATACAAAGGATTTTCAACATTTTGGTCTGACTTTCAAAGATTGGATGAGTTTTTATCTTTGTTCCCAACAAACTTGAAAAAAATCACTAATTCCCAAACATTTTGAGGATATTGGATTGTATCATGTTTTGAAACGAAGAGGTTTTGGAAAAATTTCAACTTGTCTAATCTCCTGCCTCTGCGGTCTGATCGATATGCAATCTTTATAGTACGAAGTTAGTTTGGTTGCATACATATCAATTAGTAGGAGTCAGACTTAACATGAAACATCTGGTATCATTTTGGGAAAAGAAGTTGCTCTTCGATAGAAATCTGGAATTTACACAGCTAGAAAAAGCAATTTTGATTTTTTTTGTGTGTTTTTCCATCAGAACTTGGGATTACTCGGTCAACCGTCAACGTACTCAAAAATCTTCTAAATAAGTGAATTGAATATGAAAACAAAAACAAAAAAACGAGTGCTCTTTTCGACCTATTCCAGTTAGAACACCACATTTGAGGAACATTGTGTGAGAATAACTTTGTTCCTTTAAATCTGAGAGTAGGTGAACAGTCTGAACATACGTATGTAGTATTTGCTCTTGAAATGAGTTGCCTTAATTTGTTTAATGAATGATCATTTATTATGAAAAACATCTTAGCTGTTCGTTGCTTTTCTGTTGACCTCACTAGCATCTGCTCAACTCTCAACAGTTGACGCAATTTTCAAATGATGGATAAAATTTACTCCGATTTACAACTCGTTGCTCTTTTTAATTTATTTGAAAAATGTTCAAATGACGGTTTCGAATTCAGGTAATTAGTCGGTTTGCGAATTATTGGGCTAAAAAAAATGTCATATTCAACTTATCGACTAATTGACTAATTTGGAAGTGGTTTCTAAAGTCTTGTGAATTGCTTGATGCGTCAAATGATTTGCCAACTGAGCCCATACGTTGACAAAGCTAATTTGGAAAATATATCTGACAGATCTTAGATAAAAGGTCAACGAAATTTTTCAGTTCAAGAAACATGATCGTCGATTGATTTTATGGAATCCCAATTTGAGAAATTGCCTGACTAAATGTAACTTGAGCTAATGTAGGGAACTGAAAATGAATAAGTAAATACACATCAGGAAATATCCCCTCGAGATTTAATCCGCAGAAGTAGGCCTACATATTTTTCTGAAACAGCTGGCGATGGTTGAAATGATAATTTCATCGATTTCGATGTTAATCACGATTCACATAATATTGTATAAATTTACATCAAAGCATATATCTAAGTAGCCTATAGACATTTAACGTTATTAAGAAAAGCTTTTATCGACGTTTGAGGCTGAAAAATTTAATTATTGCAGAAATGTTACCGAATTATTACGAGTAAATAGTCGACCGACGTATAAAATGTAGGCGTATCTGTGGGACCTTTGAAGAGGAAACTTTTCTTATTAATATTTCTCGCGAAACATTTTAGTCTGTTTTTCGCTAAAAAATTTTTATTTCATCAAAAAACAAAACAAAAAAATCTATTTAAAAAAGGCGCAAACGTTTGAATAATTTTTCAGCGCGACTTTTCTCAGCTTTTGGCGACATGGTGTAATGAATACGTTAACCTTGAAATGCGAATTTAAAGCATTTGTAAACCGTTTGCGCGAAAAATTAATAAATCTCGCCAATGTTTTTCGGCCAATTTGGACATACCCAGAGGGCAAATAGCATTGAAAGGGTACAGCAGTAGAGAACGATAATCGAAGAAATAATGAAGAAAGAACTAGGTCAAGAATGTCGTAAAGGGGAAATTTTAAATTTACTTGGACTAAAGTTACTGCGAAGGGAGACTATAGACGACGATATTGGTTAGCTTTTTCGGATATTATTAACGTGTAAGCTTGTTGGGTATGAAAAGGAAGATAGTAAAAGTGGAAAATGTAGTTAAAGAAATTGCAACTCTGAGAGTTGTGTTTCTTAGGTGAAAACTTCTTATTGATCGGTGTATAATCTTGAACTTGTTGGCGTTGCTTTTTACCGAAGAAATTGCCACGACACGGTCTACAAGCACAGAAATACTTACTTACTCGTGTACTTAGTTTATACACATAGGTAGATATAATATGCGTGTGTATAAAGTGGTGTGTAATTATAATTAGATATTTTATAGTGCTAATGATTACGTAGGCGATAAACAACGTGTATACAAAGTTTTGTGGGTGTTTTAATATTGAACGTGAATGTCGTCAATCAAATCTGTACGAGGAAATAAAATTGACCGACGTATTGACAGTGTTAAATATTTACGTCCTTGGTCATTACCTTTGCGATATGCGAGAACGTTATTCTCAAACTGATGTCGTTCTGTTTACATTAGAATGTTTATTTTCGAAAATTTCACCATTACCGATGGTTAACTATTCCGTATTTTATTTTTTATTTACCATCGAAAAAAAAACGTAATCAATCAACCGTTGCAAATATTTGGAGAAAAAATTTCAAAACGAATTTAGGAATCGTTGAATTGTAAAATTGGTAAAATTATGTTGGACCTGTTTGATTTTGGAATCTTTGAAATTTTCTGTTTGATTTTCGTGTTCTCTGTATGTAAAAATTTAAGTCGAGCGTTTTTTGTGATAAATGAAGATGAGCAGAAAGGAATAATTATGATTCGAGAAACCACGTTTAAAAAAACGTGAATTCTATTGTCGATGACTGACTAACAACATCAAAATACGCTTATTATGTTTACTGCTTGGTAACTGAGGGAAAACAGTTAGATGATTAATTTGAATCTTAGTTTCTAAAATGTGGTAGATGATATTCTGACAAGATATACTTACCCCTCACACCGGCCAAACGAAAAATTTCTGCGAGAAAATTTCAAAGGTTGGAAACTTTTTCATTTCAATCAAAAGTTATGCTTTCAAATATACGTAGACGTATCACAACGTCTTGTCACTTTGCTAATTTAATATTGCATTTCATTTCAAATACCCAGTGAGGAAGTTGGGATTTCATCGTAAGCAATATCAATTTCTTAACTCATAATGACATTTATTGGCAAGTTTAGCGAGGATTTTAAATCCAAATATTTTCATTTCATTCAGAAATTGTGCTGATGCAAAATTTCAAAAAAATTTCAACGTTTTTCGATTTTATTCTGAATAGTGATTATGAATGTTGAATTTTTTTCAAAGGATGTTAGGGTTCTTTTACTGGGTGACGTTTTGAAAAATATTGAATTGAAAACTTCAAAAGTAAAAATATTTTTATTCTAATCTACAGTCGAATAAAGGGCCTTCCCCTATAAGATGGGTGAAACGGCCTTTGATCCAAAATGGGTCTAGAGTGGCCCAAAAAGTCACCCTTGATGTAAAAACTCTCCATACAAATTTTTGACCCCTCACCCCCTCCCCTTTTGGAGAAACTGCCCCCTAAACATCAAAAATTCAAAGATTTGTTTCTTGGAGGGGAGTTGATGAAAAATTTTGAAATTTTCACAGATTATGTACATCATATAGGGGTACACCCAGTAATTTTTTGAAATTTTTCCCCCTCCATTTTCTTAGTTTTTCAGGGGGTTGAAAATTTTGAACCCTTTTAAAAAAAAATTTTGAGGGGGGTACATCGCTGAATTTTTTTTTCAGAACTTGACGATACCCCAAGGTATAACATAATAATTTTCCCAAGGTCCCAAAGGGGGGTGCAACATGGTCAAAAAAATGAAAGTTTGAAAAAAAACGTGAATCTCCCGTACTAGGAGTACCGCGCGTTTTGTCAACACTGTTCCACGGCACCACCGTGAGAAAACTTCACGTGTCGCGCGCTCTCGAAGTTGAAAAATCTTATTGAAGTACCATAACTGCCATCAAAGGTTTTTTTTTGGTGAATATTGTCTTAGATGGTGTGGTGAACAGCATAGGTATACCTACAAGAATTTTCAACCCCCTCCCTTCTTATTTACCTTTAAAAATTCCGTGTTTCAACTTATTTTATGCATTTTTACAATGAAAATTGCGACGTACATACCTACATTTTTTAAACACGTTTTTTGGATGTAGGTACATATTTTTAAACCCTGTTATAATAGATTATTTTCAAAATTTTTACTTTGGTACGTCATGGTGGAAAATTGAAAAAAAGGTGTCTCAGAGGGGGTAAAATGAGAATTTTAGCAGAATTAACCATTAATGAGTGGTGTGTTGTTTCTGAATGATTCGATACCGCTGAGCACAAATAAGACGTCAGATTTTCTGCTACACGCATCTAGCCTCTCCATAGTCATCAGCCACCCTCCCCACCTCAATTCTTACTATTTTTGAAATAAAGTTGAGTGTTGTATTAATGAAAGAGGCTTCAGAAAATAGTTTAGAAGAAATACTGGTTTACATAATGGTTATCAAGCCCCCCTCATACTTTTAATAAAAATTGAATACATACATTAAACATCTTTCAGCTCAGACTATTGAAAAAAAAAGTGTTTAGCATATAAATTCCCAAAAAATTGAGTACACAACCTTAAAAGTATTTCTATAGGGGTTTCAAAAAAAAAAATCAAATTTTTAGAGCGATAGGCAACGTTGTCTAACGATGTGTCATAGAACATTGTTGACAAAACGCACGGTAGTATGAGGAACAAGTACGTGATTTTTTCGGAGCCTCAGTCCCCTTCGGAGGGGCCCAGTATGAGTGAAACGAAATCAGACGTCTGTGTTTGCGTTTAGATCACGTGAAAACGACAAAAATACATATTGTGAAAGTAGCTCCATTTCAAAAATAGTGGAAATTGAGGAGGGGGCTAAGGCTCTGGAGGGGCCAAAAGTAACCATGTAAATAACAGGGTTTAAAAATATGTACCTACATCCAAAAAACGTGTTTAAAAAATGTAGGTATGTACGTCGCAATTTTCATTGTAAAAATGCATAAAATAAGTTGAAACACGGAATTTTTAAAGGTAAATAAGAAGGGAGGGGGTTGAAAATTCTTGTAGGTATACCTATGCTGTTCACCACACCATCTAAGACAATATTCACCAAAAAAAAACCTTTGATGGCAGTTATGGTACTTCAATAAGATTTTTCAACTTCGAGAGCGCGCGACACGTGAAGTTTTCTCACGGTGGTGCCGTGGAACAGTGTTGACAAAACGCGCGGTACTCCTAGTACGGGAGATTCACGTTTTTTTTCAAACTTTCATTTTTTTGACCATGTTGCACCCCCCTTTGGGACCTTGGGAAAATTATTATGTTATACCTTGGGGTATCGTCAAGTTCTGAAAAAAAAATTCAGCGATGTACCCCCCTCAAAATTTTTTTTTAAAAGGGTTCAAAATTTTCAACCCCCTGAAAAACTAAGAAAATGGAGGGGGAAAAATTTCAAAAAATTACTGGGTGTACCCCTATATGATGTACATAATCTGTGAAAATTTCAAAATTTTTCATCAACTCCCCTCCAAGAAACAAATCTTTGAATTTTTGATGTTTAGGGGGCAGTTTCTCCAAAAGGGGAGGGGTGAGGGGTCAAAAATTTGTATGGAGAGTTTTTACATCAAGGGTGACTTTTTGGGCCACTCTAGACCCATTTTGGATCAAAGGCCGTTTCACCCATCTTATAGGGGAAGGCCCTTTACGTGATTTTGATTTAAAACATTGAAATATTTCCTGCAAAGGTGTCTATTGGTTTTTCTCGCATAGTTGAGTCTGAAATGCAGCTGGATGCGTTTTTTTTCAATATCTTCTTCAATGTGATATTTTTCAAGAAATTTCCCTGAACAAGTGAGTGAACAGAACTAGTTCTTTTGTGAAATTTCCTACGGAATAGCTCCTAATATATACTTGGTTTTTTTTTCTCTCTCAAATTTAATTTGATTATTTCATCCAATATCTGACTAAAACTTATCAGTCTTCAAGTACGAGAAAATGAGAAATAAATGAAGGGGACAATCAAAAACCTTCAAATCTAAATTTTATGAGTAATTCATCGCTTGTATTTAATATTTATGCACTTGGTAGGTTACATCTTGCTAAATTCGAAAAAAATATGATAAAATGATTTGCTATGATTTTTGGAAAGTTGTTTTGAAACATGAATTGATTTTTCGATGAAGCTCAACCAAAAGTTTTTTTCTCATTTCAACCATCAGCAGATACCGAGAGGAGTGCCGTTGATGGGATTATACCAAAAAATGAATTCGTATTTGAACTCGCCAGAAACGCGTAGGAGATTTTGCCTCCTAAAAAACACGAGAACTATTTATAATTTTTGAAATACCTACGAGTAATTCATCATTTTTAAGAACTTTGCTCCTGTTTCATTTAACAAGCAAAGATTTATTTTTTGTTTGGCAATTTTTTTTTTTAATTTTGAACAGTTGGATTATATAATTTTTAACTCGATGCCTAATTTTTCTCATTGTTTAAAAAGTATGAAAAAGTGGAAATGAAGTTGAGAATTATCAAAGTTTTCGAATGTGTTTTTTTCGAAATTTATGCAATTTTTTTGAAAAATTTCAAAATTGACCCGTGTTTAAAAAATAAAAAATTGCAAATGATTTTTTAAAAAATAAAAATTTGAGATGGCTACTTTTACTGTGGTGCGATGAAAAATTAGCTGATTCAGTCAGTCAAAATGAAAATATGTTTCTCCTTGGAGCGATAAAAGTTATACTCCATTTGCAATGTAAGAGTAACATTATTTGCCTAACTTTTTATGAAAGGAGTTGCATCAACATTAACGAAACTCCGACATTTTACTAATTCATTTTGTACTTGCACATACGGCATAACATTTCTTTTTTAAAAAAATTGCTGTGCATTGCAGATAAACAAATTAGAGATCTTCTTCATGGCTGAGTATGTTATTCTCTTACAAAATTTATTTTTTAGTACCTCAAACTGAAATAAAGTTGTGGTTCATTATAGACTGCGTCACGACGAATTCTTTACAGCGCAATCAATAACGAAAAAAATCACATCAATGAAATATGCGTATTCCAATGGTGTATTGTTTCGAATATCGAAACTAAATCGTTTGATTAATACTACAATTTTATTTCATTTCATCGTGTTTGACTTCTTCATCGTAATATGTATTAAGTAGTGCTCTTGAATTAACAATCTTGTTTATGATATCTACCTATCTACAAATCTTTATCTCGATCATCTTTGAAAAAGTAACTTCGTTTATTTGAATTAATCTTGATTATTATTTATGTGTAGAAAACGGACGTCACCAATGAACTCGTCGAAGAACTGCAATTGAAAACTAGAGAATTCTTACAACCAAATCCAACAGCCAGGGCGAAAATGGCTGCAGTCAAAGGAATTTCTAAATTAAGCGGCCAAGCCAAAGCTTCCACCTATCCTCAACCCGAAGGATTGCTCGGCGATTGTCTACTTCATTATGGCAAAAAACTAGGCGACGATAGTCTCTTTGGTAGGTTTCATTTATTTTTTCACGTCGTTCTAAATATATGTAGATATACTATTTCCGTTCATATTTACAATTTCTTTTTACAGGGCAAGCATTACTCGAATTTGGCGAATCTCTGAAGCAAATGGCTGACGTTAAATATGCTCTCGATGATAATGCAAAACAGAATTTTTTAGAGCCTTTACATCACTTACAGATGAAAGATTTAAAAGAAGTTATGGTAAATGATTTTTACTCTTTATTATGCTAATATTCTTTTAAAACGATTTTTGTCGTGTCGAAAATGGTGCCAGAACGATACAAAACTCGAGGCATGTTATACTTGGTTTATCAGAATATTAGCTTAACTTTCTTTCATCGAGATAATGTTTCGTTGAAATACTTTTGTGTGGTCAGTTCTAAAGTAATTTTCATCTTCTTTTTGACAAAATTGTGTAAAATTTAACAGTATCGTGACAAAATTTAGTCGATTCGAATTTAATGGGACGCTTGTTAGTTGTTAGGTACTTCGTATAAAACTGAAATATTTTCTTCTTATTTTATATCCGACGTTGTAATAATTTTTATTGATTTTTCCCCCTTTCCTTTATCTGTATAGCATCATAGGAAAAAATTACAAGGTAGACGATTGGATTTCGATTGTAAACGAAGAAGACAAGCTAAAGGTGAGTTGAAGTACTAATGATAATTAGATATCATTTCATGTTGCGAGTATCAGCGAAGCTCTATTGTACATATTGTTAGCCACTTATTTTCCTATTCCTAAACAATCTGAAAATAGGGAAGGGATGTTATAAATAGAAACACGAGGAAATTTCAACATTAATTTTTTATGTTCGGGGTAGATAATTTAAAAACGGTGATGAAGGGGAATATGATTTTTCTCTCCCGGGTTCAGATCACGTGATTCATCAGGGAATATAAATTTTAATTTCATTTCTAAACAACCTCGAGTATTCAAAATTATTTCCATTTCAAATTTCCAGTCAATTGCGAGTAAAATTACCTGTCTGAATTTTTAAAAAAATGTTATATGTAATTTTAAAAAAAATAGTATTTTAGAAAAGAATTCAAATTTTCAAAAATTATAGATTCGATTGTTTTTGCCTATGAATATGGCGAGTGGAAAACAGCTGTACGACCTACCTACTTGTTATATTCATTTTGTATCAAATTGATAGATCGTCATTTTGTAAAGGAAACATATCTATGTACTTAATTTTCCTGTTACATGGAGGGTATATCTAGACGAGAAAATGGGAAATTTCTATTGAATTAGTTGCACCCTGCGATCGTATAGTAATTGCCTTTAAGATTAGGTTGTAATAATTTTATGAAAGCCTTCCAAACGTTTTACATACATGTAGTATACCTTGACACTGGCGTATCTGTACTGTAATTAATGGCATTACCATTGAATTAATTTTTGTATTGTATTTATATTTTATTGTTTATTCTCAAAATACAATGACCAAGTAGTATGTTGAAATCCTGCATTACCATTTATTTTTTTGTTGCTTTTTTTGTTTTATGTTGGCTTTTCATTGCTTGATTTTAATTTTAATTTGCTACACGTCATGGGTTACACGGATTCGTGGTGGTAAAGGATCTCATTTTACAGATGAAGAAGTGCGACAAGCGGAAGAAAAATTCGCAGAATCGTTACATTTGGCGCAGTTGGGTATGTTCAATTTATTGGAAAATGACGTGAGTATTCGAAATTACGCTCTTATGGGTATTTTAAGTACATTAACGTAGACTTGATTGAGTATTTTTTAAATCGAGGTGACATTTTTGAGTGGAATTTTTTTTATTTCCTTAGGTGGAGCAAGTCTCACAATTGACAACGTTCGCTGAAGGTTTGCTAGAATATCATCAACAGTGCGCAGAAATTATGAAATTGGCAGTTGAAAATCTACAAGAAAAGTAAGCGTGCACTTTTTGGTTCTTTTTGTTAACTCGTATTCAATTGTTGAAATCGCGCTTCGATGAGCATTGGAGTTATTCATCACCGAATTTGATGTTTAGTTTTGACAACTGCTCGAAATATGGAGCCAGTGCCCATTTTATTGAAAAATAAATTTTATGAACGTGGATGTTTTTTTGGGTCGGGGGGTCCGAAATTTACGTGACTCTGATCCACGTGACAATAATCTGCATCACGTGACGCTGACTTTCGAAAACAAAAACAAATGTTTTCATTTAAAAACTGAAAAAATTAAAAAAAGCTCTAAAAATGAAAATCAAAAAAAATTTCAATCAAAAAATTGAAAGAATTTTTCAATTAGCCTACTATTTATTTCTCTTTATTTTATCTTGTGGTCGATTTTAATATTTTGGGTATCAATTTCAATACTTACAATTTATCATTTTTAAATTCGACAAAACTCCACTAATTTTCAATATTTTTTGTTTATAGGCGAGACGAAGCTGCGAATCGTCCGAAAAGAGATTTTATACCAAAAACGCTAGCTGATCTGCATGTGGAAGGCATTACATCGGACGACGTTAACGGTGCGAGTATATTTCACATACCATTACCATCCGGACCCCAAAATCATAATAACGTCCCTACGAATCAGAATAGTTATAATTCGTGGCCTCAAGGTGATAAATTTTATAAATTTACCACAATCGCACGTTCGGTTATTGGGATTTCTGTGTTAATGCTTGCTGTTTATTCGGAATGATGCCATGTTACATATTATCTACGTTATCATACAATACGCCCTGGTTGTGGTACATACAAATATGAATTTAAGACACTTGTCACGTAAAGCCTACGAGAACCATTCATTCCATTCGATTTCAAAATCGAAAAATACCCAATCGCCAGTTTTAAAAATGGATCTCTTTCGATGTTATGGCATATTAGAATGTTCATTAGTATATTTGAGTATTTGTGTTCTCTTATAAATTTATTCATATTTTTTTGAATGGCAAATGTTTGAAATCACAACGAGAGGGTTTTTCAATATAAATTTTTCTCCGTGCATATCGGTTTTTAAAAAAATGTGTGTAAGTTGAATATTGCGTTTTGATTCGTGGTTTTTGCGTGTAAAAGTATCGATTAATAACGGTTTAGTCCGAGTAAAAAAAAAAAAGAGGCAACTGGCAAATATATTATGCCGGTCTAGCAAATTCGTCATACCTACTAGTTTTTAATTATACGTATGTTGACATTTTGTAGGAATTTACAATCATCAATACGAAGTTATTAGGGTACCTATTTTACGAGGTAAAATATTACTAAAATAGAAATTTCAACGTGTGTTTTCTAACTAGTGAAATTCGTGAATTTCAATTAAATTATCCAACTCGAATTAATTTAATGGGAATTCGAATTCATATTTTTTTTCATGTGTGATTGACAGTAATAGAAAAAATTTAACATCGATCGGCGTTATAAATTCCGATTTCTTAAATAACCTTGCTCCGCCTTTCCGTTTTATTAAACGCTTCTATGATATTTCTGAAAAAGGAAAAATTTCAACACAGTGTTATTAATTGATTGGATTCTGTTCATTTTGAGCTGAGTGATTACTATCAGTACTTTTCTAAACGATTGCTAAAATAACAATTGAATTATGCTAGGTAACTCAAAAGTGATTTTTTTTCCTTATATGATGCTTGAAAAAATTCAATAACCGTTTTTCTTTTTCTTCCATTACCGTGTGTATTGAAAAATAATCCTGTCTTATACATAGTAACTTTTTCGCCACTTATCTACCGAAATGGGAAAGTCACAGATTTTGCACTGTATCATCTGCATTTCTCGGTTGTTTTTTTACACTAACACTATTTCACCTTTTTGTAATTATTTACTGTATATTTGCAATGTAGGAACTTCCTACGGTCCATCGCCTGTCCATTCTGACAAACCGCACCAGTTGGATCTTAATAGCGCCAATCAAGCGAGATCCAGCAATGGTGTGTATTTCATGTGTAATTTTACGAGTTTTTCGTGATTTCCCGCCTTGTAGTGAGCTTTTGCGTGCGCAATATGAAAAAAGAATTATGTTAAGAAGTCGGTATTTTTATTTTATAGCGTGCTTAAAGCTAGAATATCGATGACACGCATATTCCTCTTCTGCGGAACCATATTTAATTATATTTCTCGCCCGACAACAATTTATGTTATTCGTTCTTACGTGTTATGTATTTTTTTGAGCATGATCACGCATGGCAATACGATCATTTTCTTCTCGGTACCTTTACTTTTTCATTTATTCATTTTTAATACTTAGTTTGGTTTTCATCTTCCATTTCGTGTCTGCTTATTTTCCAGATACCTATGTAGGTATTCTTAAATGCAAAATATTTCATTACTATTTCTTTGTTACAGTTTCTCCGGTCGCTTCTCCTATGAGAAATTCTCCAGCTAGAACGCCTATACATCAGACGCAACAACAACAACAACAACAGCCAGCTTCCCAAAACAAGCAGCATCCGTGTTGCACTGCCTTGTACGATTTTGACCCGGAAAATCCCACCGAATTAGGATTCAAGGTAACTTTCAATTTTAAATCAATCCGAAGAATTGTTATGCAAGTGAATGATTCCGCCGAACAATGAAGCTATTATCATTAATCAAAAATGAACGAGAAACTTTCCATTAAATTATATGGGTATTCTATCGATAATACCTATTGTCTGTCCATTCATCTCTTACTTCAAAAGTCACCAGTTCTGATTCCATCTATGACTAAAATCAGCAGTATTTCCTAACAAGAAATCTTAAAAAACGGTCAGCTTTTTGCTCGTTTTTTAACTATTTATTTTGATTTTAATTTATAGGGTTTTTTCAACTTAATAATTGTAGCTGTAACATTTCTTGTCATTTTTTCAATTTCATCAAGAAAAATTAATACCCTAAAATTACCTTTTCAATTTCTCATGTTGAAAAATGGACACAAAGTTCTAGGAAAATCGAAAGTTGGCTGGAAAAGACCCATTTACAAAGGTTTATTCTTATTGGACCAATCAAATTTTTAAATTTAAGGATAAGGTTTTTTCAGACGCTCCAAATTTCTGGAGAAAATTTTGGATTTTCATAAATTATCAAACATTGTTGGCAGCTTTATATTGAAATTTCTTTATAATTTTCGAATGCGAACTGTTTCTTTGCTGTTAAACAAGGAATGACATTCGAAAATTTAAGAAATTCGTAAATTTTCTCCAGAAATTTGGAGCGCTTGAACAAATCGTCCTGCTCGAAAAATTATGATCGGAATTTTATTTTCGTTTTGCTCTTAACCGACTACATTCTTTGTGAATCCCTTTACCCGGCAAATTATACAAAATTTGATTCTACTAATTAGTGTATTTTCAATGTTTTTAATTTTTAAAAGCTGATGAACTTCTTCAAATCGATAGGGCATCATTACTTGGAAATTTAAACGACTACGTCGCATCTCTTCGCATAGTTGTTACGTATGAGAGTATTATGAGTGCTGTTTGTTCATTCATTCGATAATCTGGAATTGAACATTGAATTATACGATTTACGATTTACTAATAATTGTGTAATAATTTCAGGAGGGCGATGTAATTACATTGATGAATCGAGTCGATGACAACTGGTTCGAAGGCTATTTGAACGGTCGTACTGGATACTTCCCCGTTTCATACGTACAAATCACCGTACCTCTACCTTAAGATATTCCTAAATTTTTTCTTCTCTCTCTCTCTATCTCTCCCTTTATCATGTTATCATTTCAATTTTATCTTCGGTCTTAAAGTTTGCCTATGCTTTAATTTTGAATAATTACATACTCTTGTTTTTTGTTTTACTTTATTTTATCCAAGTATTTATTTTTTGTTCTATCTTTTTCTCTCTTCGTTTCTCTCTTTTTTTTTTATTTATTCATTTAAATGTTATTTATTGTTTTCGTATTCGTCTTATTTTCAGATTTAGTGTAAATAATCAAAAGCGATGTATTAGTTTGAAATATGATTGTTTTTTTCTTCTCTCAGTTCATTGATTTGTTGATTATTTTTAGTGTTTCGTTTTAATTAAATATTTGTGATGCTTTAAGTATATATTATATTTTTGAACTACTTTCTTTCCCTCTTATATAATATATATATTAGAATTCTTCACTCTAAACATGAAATAAAAAGTGTCGATGTTATTACCATTGTTAAGTCAAACTTACCAATCTATTCGATTATCTATAGATGTCGCCGGTGATTATAATATGTTCACAAAAATTCCGGGCAATGTGTTAAAATATTTGATTCTTGCCAAACTGCGTATTATTGTATCCTCAAACTAATTAAATGTTTACTTTAATAATATATTATACATACTTAATTTATTCGATTCAAGATACTATCGTCGCTTTATTTTTTTTTTAATTTTATTAAAAATGAAAATAATCAGTCATTAATTTACTAATTAAATTTATTCGACTATAATAAGCATACGTTGAAATTTTTTTCGAGTTATTTTTTATGTTTGTTATTTCGTTTTATCGAGAAGATTTGAATTTTTTAAATTTAATATTGTATTTAACAGATAGTCGAAAAGGTACGAAATTATCGAACATATTATTATCATTGAATTTTGGTACCTATAATGGCTTTATGGATTGCATTTATAAAATGTCTGTTGTTTGAATGTATGTATTGTGTGTATGTTGCTGTATCATCTACGTAATACCCGTTTAAAACAGGTGCATTTTTGATATTTTTGTTACAGTATGAAAATTGTTGTTGACTTGACTCCATTTCCCACCTTTTAAGATTTATTTAGAGCACTTGTCTTCCTTTCTACGCACGAAATCACTTCTAATAAATGTACGCAATGCAGTATTATCGTTAATATAAAATCTAGTCGTTCCATTATCTTTTAAAATAAATGTGCGTTTTATTGAGTAAATATTAATAGCGCGCCGCGCCGAACGGTTGTTTGTTGCCAACGAAAGGCCATCTTTTAGAAAAATTAATCAATTCTCCTGGAAACTTTCCCTCGAAATTTATCAACTTTTTGAAATTTTTTAAACCTATATTATATTTCTTGTCGGCGCGTGCCTGGTGAACATTTCAAAAACAATGAAAGTTAGATATCAGTAATAATATGTGTTACCATAATTTATTTTGAAATTGTTGTACGATCCAACGAGATCTGAAAAATAATTGATTTAAAAAGAGATTTGTCTATATAAGTAATTTGTTATCGTATGAAATGACAATAAATTCATTCGTATTCTATTATCCTAAATGTATTAAGAAGAACGTTTGTCATAATTTTTAAAACTACCGCGGAATGGGGTAATTCCGGCCACTTTTATTTTTCTACATAACTTAATCTTGTTCTAGTCCTCCTAGTGCTTGCTGTACGAACCTACCAATGGCCGCAGTCGAAGCAAGAGGGTCAGATGATTTGAGATCTAATTCTCATGTAGATCTCTCTCGGATCTATGTAGATTAACTTTTGGGGAAAAAATCATCCTGATTAACTGATTTTTGCGATTTTTACAGTTATTTTTTATAGAAAAGTCATGGTAAGATCTAATACTCCCTTCCCCCTGTTTTTGCTTCTCATTTTTTTCGATTGACGATACCAAAAATACAGAGGACCTTTTTTTATAGGAAATTTAATTTCCTACGAGAAAGATTCTTGGCATATTTTTAGTACCTACCTTCAAAACTGGAGGAGAAATATCAATTTCTAGAAAAAAATTCCGCCCACTTGTGATCAAGTACTAGGTATTTTCATCAGGAGTAAAGATGAAAAAATGTAACAGGGTAGCTATGTTTGTAAAGGTGGAACTACATACATTAGTTCAAACGTGCAACCTCCCAACTCCTCTCTGGAGGAGAGCATTCAACAAAAAACCTCGAAAATTGGCCGGAATTACGCCATTTAACGGTATATAGTATATTCTAAAATCTATGTTGTAACACTTGATTTATTTTTATGAATTCTAAGTATATTTTATTTGCAAGTACTTACTTAAATCATTTGATTACATTGAAGCCAATTTCCCTTTTTCGTGATCGAAAGATGTTTCAACTTTCAAGTAACTTATTCTTCTATGAAATTCCTAAAAAATGCTATGAGCGAATTCAAAATACGCGTAAGAAGCATAGAAGTTGCAGATTTTTCACGTTGTATGTACATTTTTGACGTTGAGCTGATGAAAATGTTTTCCAATTTCTACTAAAGAACAAAAAAATGCATAGAAAACTGAGTTGTGTTTCCATTAGGTCTATTACAAAATTATGTGAGAAATTAGAAAGTATGAATTTTTGTTTGGACTGTGTGCCCTGCTGTCAACATTTTTAGCGTTATAATTTTGAAGGATGGTCGGCTTTAATTTGAAATTTTAAAATAATAAAATACCTACCAGAATGTTTCGTATCAATTTTTTGCAAATATCTTGTTAGTTTATTTTGAGCGAAGTGCGTTGATAAGCATATTCATAAGAAATGGTGAATTCTTTTCGTAAACTGTTGATACAACATGAAGTAAGAAGTAGGATGCTTATTTATGAATTATGAGTTATGCTTATGCATGCTCAATGCTCATTGCTCACTGCTCATTCATTCTTACTCACTGCTTCCAGTTCGAAAGTTTGCATTGTATAAAACAATGATAATGAGCGTAACTGCATAAGCAGAATCATAATTTTTCTCTTCCGCTTCAATCATGGCTCAATAATTAAATTGAGCAAGTATCAAACATTACATAAAAAATAATTCCTAATTTCAGGTTAGGTCCCGTGTCAAGTCAACTGTCAAGATAATGAAAGAAAACTGAAATAATCATTGAATGAATTAAGAATTATGAAAAATATGAAATATGAATATAATTTAGCCATTTAGGTAGGTATCAAGTAAGACATTTTATATACCTAATTATTTTTATTGATTGATTCGTGATTTCTGAACAACGCCATCGTGCCATAGTGCCATTAAACAATAGACCTATTTAATCTCACTCTCACTCAATCATTTACCAATTTCCACTGAATGAAAAGTTGAATGAAAATAAAAAATTTAAATAAAAATGCGTTTATTTTATGGTTTTTATCTCGTTAACTTCAGTATTAAAAATTAAAATTAAATTATTTCAAATTTCGACGTTCGGCCATTAGTGCCATGCTATGCTCCATTTTTATTGGTTAATTACATTCGGTCTTGTGTAACGACGTTCTTTGTCGTTCATTTGTAAAAATAGTGAAAACAGTGATTTCTATTTTTTTCGTACTACTCGTGGTGTTATCAAATTTTTTCTGCTTTGATTGATTTTAGTTAGTGTTTTGATTTTCCAGGACAGGACCAGGACGTGAAAACCTTTGTAGAAACTGAATCGGTGTGAGTTCGTTTGAAAATCCAAAATTTATTTTTAATGCGGTTTTGTGGTTTGTCGATTTGTTTGTTGTATCGGTAACAAGTTAATCTACTCCGGAAATATCAACCGAAATGATTTTTTCATTACCTCATGAATTTCTTCCTTGATAAAACATTGGATTGTTGTTTACTTTCGAATTGATCACATGGAGGGTGTTCAAAGGTAAGTGATCGTTCAAATTGCTCATAAGATACAATGAATATTGACTCATTATTACATGAATGATGTTCAACTCATGGCGTAATTAGGTACACTCATCGAGTTAAGTTATTGAAAATGGATATTTTCAACTCACTCAAACTCACTCACTCAGAAACATTCTTTGTGACTTACGTACCTACCTAAGTACCTACCTACTCGAGATACTGTTAATTCATCAATTTATCATCATCATTTTAATTACCCACGATTGGTAAATTCCACAACTAGATAATATCGATAAATACCTTGCCTACATGAGTAAGTTGAAGATTGTAGTCGATGCCCAAGTTCTGGGCATTCTTCTTCGCTTATCTCTGCTGCTCTTACGATTGGCCGAAACACATCGAATCGCTGACTCGCTGTTTTTGAAATTCATGTCATCAGTGGAAAATTTCAGTAGTCTATCAGGCTGGTTACTCAGATGATAAAAATGTATGGTGCGATGCAAAGAAGGTCAAGGCAAGTTTCGTGGCCCATTGCCAATTTCATTTCGCCGCAATTTTTATTAAGTAGTTCCATTTCTTCAACATTTCTTTGCGTTCATTGATAGCGATCGTGAATTATTGAAATTTAATTTTTCTTAGACACCGAATAAGAACAACCAAAACTTCATGAAATATCGTACAGTTCAGAGTTTGTTTGTATTTACGTGGCTTTCTCACAAAAAGACCTGACACTCGACTTGAAAATTGTTGTCGTTGAGAATTAAACGATTGAAAAAATTTTCGATTGTATTTTTTATTTACTTTCTTGTCATTGTAGAATAGAAATTTATTTATTTCAAATGAGCAATGCCCGATATATTTAACAGTTCAACTTCGTATGAAAGACATTATTGTCCGATAACCCTTTTACCTTTCCTGTCCCTTCCTATTTCACTGGTAGACCTACCTAACATTCTTTTCGGGATTTTGTTTTCTTCTCGTTTCATTAATGTTTTAGTAGCTGCGTTACCCAATAGTTTACTTTATTGTGTTACTTCTTGCTTCGCATGTCTGTATAAGTTTTTGTCAAGTGAGCTTTTTAGCGTTGTAGGATTGTGTGTTTTTCGACGACTTCTTTATACCATGTTCGTTGTGAACTGAACATTAAGAATTAACGTATCTTTTAAATATGTAATGCAAAATTTTCTCTATCGAAAGGTAAAAAGGAAAAAGTCAAGTTTGAAAAAAAAATGATCGCTTGTTTTCGTAACTTTTTGCCTTCTTTAATCGATAATTTGTCAATTTTATCTGAAAGTCGAACATACCATAATACTTGACAAAAAAGAAAAATAACTCGCGGCCAGCTCTTACCTGCTATACCTACGTATGTATAGTGTCTAAATTCGCGAATAAGCGGTCAAGGGTCGTTAACACTTGTATTTTTCTTATGTACGTAGTACACCTATACAACCATGCAAGATCTTATCGTTAGTATTTTTGATGCCGTTACAAAGGGTTGAATTATAAATCGACCAACTTCCGCAGTAGTAATGCATTCTCATTGTTGGGTAAATGGCAAAACCTAATGAACCAAGGTTAATGTTTAATTCGCCTTATTTTTATATCGAATTACAGCCGAAAAAGGCGGCAAGTTCTCACGTGCACGGTGTACGATTTTAGGAAACAATTTATTCGCGCCGGTTTACGTGCTTCGATGATATATTAATATTACAATCAAGAAGGCGGAAATTTTCAACCAACTGAGGTTAGCATCATGTCAATACACTACGTCTTGTTAGAAGCTAGAAATAATCTTCTTATAATTGTTTTCAAAGTGAAATTACCTCTGGGGTATTTTTTTACGTGCTGTAGACGATATCAAAATTCATCTATGTAGATAAGCTGTTTCTGAGTAATTTTGCGGCGGATTTGTTATTGGAATTATTAAGAGATGCGAGACCAATTTTAAGGGTTGCAAATAAATGATAGAACTATAACAAGGTAACGATAAGTCATTCCCACAGCTGTAATGAATCTTATCCAATTAAAGGAGAATCGAATTCAGACCAGAAGTAGTTGTTTTATGTATAATGTACTTCGGTTAACGTCCCCTAGTTTTATCTGATTTTCGTGATCAAGAGTACTGTACTGTATATATATGTAGTTAAAGTTCTTGAAAAAGTTATACTCATTTTTCTTACTAGTTTGTTGTTTGCCTAACTGTAACGAAAAGTTCCTACTTTCCATTTCATTATTCTTCCAGCCCACCCTCCCTCTAGCGAAAAATCCGAATACCCTATTAGTTTACTATTCAGAGAGTGTGAATATCTTTATTACATAAAATAAAATACATTGATAGGCTGTATATTATTCTTCGAATTATGCCTATATTTCAACTTCAACAGTAGATATTCTTACCTGCGTTTCCCAATTCCAAAAACTGTAAAACTGAACAATATCATTACACCATCTAGCAGCAGAGGTGGATCAAACACATGGCGAAAAGGTTATCTCTTATCTCCTTGGTAAAATGGGTCTATTCTAATAATTGAGAGTAAGTAATTGATTTTTCATCCATCAAGCATTGTGGAAGCACCTCACTGATAAAAAGCTCCAAGTCGAGTTTTTAGAAGGTTCATACCTGATTTTAAGTTTTTAACGCTTCTTCGTGCATTTTTTTTTGGCAAATTTCTTTGAAATTTTATCACTTTTGGGTGATTGAACTTTTCACTAATTTAAATGTTTTGATATATTTTTTTCAAAGATGTTTAAACAATGTTTTTTGCAATTTTTGCTGACATTTGATAAATTTTAGCAAAACTTTATCCTTTATGCTGATTTTCTGTAGTTTTAAGAATTTTTTGAATGGCTTCAAATCATTTTTACGCGATTTTTTTCACTTTCGTGCATTTTTTGACAAATTTGACTACAATTTCATCATATTTTATTGGTGATTTGCAGTAATTTAAATGTTAGTTTGAGCACTTTTACATCTTTGTACACAATTTTATCACTTTTTCGTGCATTTTTGACAAACTGTGTTTTTGAACCAACTTTTATTGAGAAGTTCTGTCTATTGTAGTAGGTTTGGCTGTTTTTACAAACTTTTAAAATTTGAAATTAAGGTTGAAAAAATGAACTTCACACATCAAAAATGATAGTGTTTAATTTCTTGAATCATAAACTTTCAAATCTTTTGCCCTCGCTTCGCTCAGGTTTTCGTCCTTCGAAATCTGGCGTATGTACATCGAGTAATATTTCATGTCCTGCATAATTCACTGTTTTTACGGTGAGAAAAATCCCTAAAAGCAGGTACGTAATGTACTCGTATGTACAATGTACATATGTGGTACTATTGCATACGTACCTAGACCTATACGAATACCTACGTAGAAGGAAAATGAAAGTTGATCGAATTTTATTCCTCTGTGTAATAATTGTAATATATCTGATTAATAATTCTTTTATCTGCTAGCTAGGTGTAGGTACATATTAACGATGCATAAAATACTTCCATTCGATTATTTTTCAAATAGTTAAGTATGTGTAAAGGATTTGAAAGTGTAGGTGATAATTAACGGTGTAAAGCGAATCAAAATTTTCCTTCGCAGTAAACTTAATGAAATGTGTATGATTTGAAAAATACTTTAAGGTGTTTGCTTTACACTCGTTACCTTGTGTACACGTAACTTGATGACGAAGAGTTTCATTAAACAAGGAAAAAGATATACGAAGTGAATTTCCTCGGTTGGTAAAAGCGTAAAGTTTACCATTTACGAGTAATGATAAGAAGTCGATTTACTTTTTTTTCAGGTTGATGTTTTTAATAAGAAATTTAATGACAATTAGATGAGACTGGCGATGAGTTGGCTAATCTGTATCGACAATAATTACAGGCCAAGTATAAAGTTCAGCTTTTGAAAGCTCAACACTAAAATCTGTGCCTCTGCGTTGGAATATTTCCAAAAAATCTGATTAGTTTGAGATTTTTATAAGTTTTTATTGATTATCTACACTTGAAATTTGATGTGAAATATAGGTATCCGCTTAAGTATTTGTTCAGTGATTAATGAAAATGATGGTTAAACGTGAAAAAAGCACTTGATATAAATGAGTAGGTAACTTTTTTTGTCATAGTACATATGATTCATCCGCTTATCTTGTTGAGTATGGAGTCAGTTGGGCGATTGGTTATACTCGTATTTGTATAATGTAAAGTTCACGTGAAAAATTACGACGACGAATTCGATTCGGTTTTGCTAAAATTAATCATTCATTTCGTGCGAAGTTTTAATAGAAAATTAATTGGAAGAAAGTTGCTTGGAAGTTTTCGAGAATCCATTTTCTTTACCTACTGCCTATCGAGAAAGTGTGTAACGAATCCTTTTTGCGAAGTTGAGTTGCTACCTGTAGCAGGAGATTTTTTTTCGAATTAAAATTGTTCAATACAAGAAGTCAAACAAACCCCTTGCGACGAATTCAGCTTTACTCGCTAATGAATGGAAAAGGTGATTACTGTGATTTTAATATTTTGAATTCCGAGAATATAAGTACTCGTAGCATGATACATTCAAAACGCTCCTCGACCTCATTTAATACGGTACTGAAAATTACATTCAAAAAGGAAAAAAACGACATTCGGTTTAAATTACGACACTTATGACTGAGGAATTATTTTATCAAAATTTTAGCGGTAAATTGTTGAATATACTTACAGTGAAAAAATACGTAATTTTAGTGCCTAAAGTTTAGTGCGACCTAAACGGGCATTATTTTCAACGATTTAGGCAAACATATCGGGAGATAAATTATATTTACATATAAATTACGTATGGTACATACGTGTTGAATCATGATGAAATACACAACCAACACCTCAACACCTGCAAGTTCGATTTGCTCGCGGAATTTTTTCGCCAGAGTTTAAATAAAGGAATGGCTGACAAAATTTTGGTATCGGTTTTCAGTATAGGTATGTTCTCTAAACATTTCCCGTTTTGTTCGAGTTAATGTACCGTTGAGTTATTTCGTATAAAATGGTGCGAATTTTGTGATAAATGCTAGATCGATAAAACTGACACCAGGTAGGCTAATAAAAAAGAGAATACAATTTTTTTGAAGATTTCAGTTTCGAACGATGTCGTTTCTACGAGTATTTAAAAATCTAAAAATGAATCTATAGGTATAGATTTTTTTGTCGCTTCGCTTGTAGTATGGATAACAAATCTGTTGTGATTCTGCCATTTATACCGTGTTAGAGGCTTTGAAATAACATGTCTGTGTCATGTTACCTATACATAATATGCATTTCATGTTACCTACTCGTACTTACTACTAGTTACACATTACACAATTGCTCAACTTTGTTCAACAGAAAATTATAAAGTCTGTGAACTGATTATTATAGTGTAAAATATGATCGAATTTTTCATGAAAATTTATATCACGAGATTATTTTATTTACCTATGAGGTATTTTCTGCTTCGTGATTTTAAATTTTCGTGGAATTTTCATTTTAACGGAATAACATGCCATTTTCTGAACTAAAATTTATAGTATGTGCAGTAGGTTTTTACCATTTCACTCATGAGTGATGAAATAACTAATTGAACACTACTTCATGCATTTTTGGCAAATTTCACTGAATTTTCATTATTTTTTGTTAATTATCCAAGATTTTAACGTATTTTTTGAGTGTTTTTTATTACTTTTTCATGCACTTTTGGCGAATTTGACTGGAATTTCACCATTATTAGGTAATTTACGGTGTTTTTAAAGATTTAACATGTATGTACGTTAGGGTGTACCTTATTTTGAAAAGTTCGAATTTTGTAGCTCCAACCCCCCCCCCCCAAACATGGCCTCAGGTGAGAAAATAATTCGATCCCTATTTTTTATGTTTCTCCTATCTGTAAAAAAAGTGGTGCCGGTAGCCCCCTAAGTGGGGAAAAATCAAAAAAAAGTTCTATTCATGAAAATTCATTGTTTCTGCGCCAGAATTTTTCTAAATAATCCCCTTTTTAAGAAAAAAATTTCCGTGGCCCTTCAAACCATATTGGCCCCCTAGTAAGGAGCCCCTCAAAGTTGAAAAAATCACAAAAAATTATAATAAATCAAAGTTATGGAAAATTTGATGAAAATATCTCATTTCCATATTAGAATTGTTCTACATAACCCCCTTTTCAAGAAAAAACCATTGTTGGACCACCAAATGATTTTGGCTCTCTTGCATGGAGCCCCTCAAATTTGGGAAAAATAAAAAACATATTATTAAAAACTGATGTCTGTAGAAATTTTTTGACATTTTTTTATTTATGTGCTGAATAAACACTTTTTCAAGAAAAACCTTCGCCCGGTCTCCCAAATCATGTTGGTTACCTATAAAGCCCCTAAAAGTTGAAAAAAATCGACAAAAAAAAATGAAAAATTCATATCTATACAAATTTTTTGATAATGTTTCATTTCTAAGCAGAGTACTTTTAGATAACCACTTTTTCAAGAAAAACACCCTTTTGTCCTCCAAATGATGGTGGTCCTCTTTTATGAGACTTCCAAAATTGAAGAATATTGAGAAAGATGAAAATTGATCTCTATAGGTACTCGTAATTGGATGAAAATTTTTCATCTCTGTGCAGAATGCTTCTAGATAATTCTTTTTTTCCAGAAAACCCTTTTCTCAGTCCCCTCTACAATGCTCACCACCTACATAAATGATAGAGATCCACAAAGTTGAAATTCTTTTTGGAATGGAGATGAAGTCTCCTCTGCAAAGATAGTTTCAAGTCATGGATATGTTTTTTTGCTTTAAACTTGAAAATGAAATCTCATGGATAGGGATTCTTGACAATTTTTTCCAAGTTTTCAAGTCTTACACTACAAAATATCAGAACGTCAATAAGTCTTCTGTGAAAATTTGACATAGGTTATTTTATTACAAAACGTTCACTTCAATGTTTCTCAAAGTCAAAATTCAGAAATTTGTCCTTTTTCTGCAAGTTTTTAAAAGCCTGACATAGGTAGTGCTTTTCTGATGAAGATATAGACCAAATACCAGGATTAAAATATGGAAGAAAAAAATACCCTAATATTCATATTTTTTCATTTTCATGGGGAAGGAGATAAGTTCCACCTTTTTTCATCATGTAGACAAGTCATAAAATATTTAACAATATTCTAATAATGAAAATGGACCAAATCCAAGGATTATGATGTGAAAAAAAATATAAAAATTTCAATTTTTCTGATTTCTTTTATATTTTGAGATTGGGGAGGGGGAAGAGGCTAGGCGTGCTCCCTAGCACGACTTATTCTTACTAACATGATTGGAGAAATTTTTCTCGTGAAACCCGACAACAATTTAGAGCGTCATTAAATAATTTTTCACATCAAGTATGTAGGCATAAATATATGAGCTCTCCCCTCTAATCCACTGGTTAGTCTTGGGTGGTGATAGGGGGCTAAAATTGGTATATAGGTTGATTTTACGTAAGTAGGGACTTAACTGAGGTGTTAGAACTAGAAAGTTCACAATTTTAAAAATTTTGCCTGATACTTTGATTTTTTCATATGTATATGGGAAAATTGGGGGGCCCACCGGCACGACTTTTTTTCACCTAGGGGGCTGCAATTTTAAGGGTATCATTTTCTCACCTGAGGTCATGTTTTTGGGGGGGGGGTGGGAGCGAAAAAAATATTTTCACTATACAAATAAGGTACACCGTACACCCTAATGTAAATAAGTATTTAGAAGAAGTTTTAGAATTTGTTATGCAATTCTTTCTCAATTTTCCTAAATTTCACTGGAATTTCATCACTTTTTATAATAGGTATTTATTAACCAATTTTGGTCAACATTCAGCGACATTTTTAGAGAGAAACTTTTATAAGAAACCTACAGTTTTTTTCAGTTCAATTTCAAAATTTTGGTTAGATAACGGGGTGGTTTCTAATGAAATTTTCACTTTCTAGTTCTAAATCAATCGATTTTTTCAGATCTATTGATTTTAAAATCTGGCTAAAATTAAAAAGGACCTTCTTTGTGATCCTTTCAAAGTTCTGCAACATGGCATAATCACATTCAATCTATCTACAATATTCTGGAGTAATGCAATCTTGAAGGATTGACACTGAATACCTCTTAACTTCCCCTTCATTTTCCGGGTTGGCAAACCAATTTACATTTGTGTAGTTCTGGTTGCTCTTGTTTCAGAACACCCAGTAGGTAGTATATCAAAGAATAATTTTTTGGTAGAAAAAAAAGCCAATCACAGAAAATCAACGAGAAGTATGCTTTGATAACCTTTTACTTGAATTTTCTTTTTTTTATTTTTTTTTTATCAAGGAATGGAGAGAGCTTTGAAGGCAAAACATGCCGATTTGGCTCGAGTCCTGAAGGCGCAAAAGTCAGTAGGGAAGGTTGGAATTCTATGTGGGTTAACAGCTCCACTATACGTATCGCCTGAATAGTCTTCGCGCGACTCGGTAGTTCAGTCTTTTGTGGTTACACGACGGCGGTGAATGTTATCTCGCGTGTGGTCGGTGTGCTGTATTCGCCTAGCCATGTGACGCTGTGAAAATTTTTCGCGTTTTCCCTACACGTGTGTATTATTAACGTGCGGTGGCCAGTGCTCGCTAGAAATTCGGCAATTTCATCCTTGTTTGATAATCGCGTTCGAAAATGTCGTACTTCGAGTTTTACTTCGTTTACTTTCGTAATCAGAAGTAAGTTTCCCATGTGTAAGAAATTTTTCTAATTGTAGTAAAAGCACATCGTGCCACATAATTAATCGTGTTATTCGGCAACGTTTATTTTTACGACCTACGATTACACGTAACAACTCGCAATATACCTAATTGTGTGCTTTTTTAGTTTAAACATTCTGCGACGCAATCGGCGAGTGTTTTTCACGTATGCAAAATAGTCCTCCAAATGTGTTTTAATTTCGACAAGGTTTAGAGTAAAATTTCTATTTGTTTTAGTCACCTACTCTATTTCAAAATGTAGGAATAGGAAAGTACGTGTGAGTAGGTATTAAGGAACCCAACCTTCATAATTTGCTTGCTTACCATGTCCGGCATATTTTGCGATTTCTTGAAATTGCGTCGAATGTTTAAATTGAAGTTAGTCGTATTGGTCGTATCTTTTAGTTTGAACAGTGCTTTGCGCGAATTTCAATCGTAAAAATTTTTGATTTCAAAATATATTTGGGCTGTAGGAAATGAGTCATTTAAATGGTACTTGAAACAATTTTGCTGAAAGAATACATTATGGCGTGAAATGGATGACTCCTTGTAACTCTCAAAGTTTTCAGCCATGATTCACTAGAATTTGAATGCTGAGTTGACTATATCAACACACGTTCGTTTGTTTTTTCGATTCCTGTTTCTACATCCACCTCTGCTTATTTCATTAAATTTTATCAAATGCCATAATTAGGATAAGAACGTTCCATTTTTGAGTTTATTAGCACAGATTTGTACCCAGATTTTTTATTCAACATTTAATTGGATCAGATTCTCCAACACATAAAAGCTAGGTTAAAACTAATGGCAGATAATTCCAAAATTCCTCACTAGATTTATTTAGCGATGATTTTGCTTAAATTTTCATGTGTAGTATAATTTTTTTAAGGCGTTTTCTTCCGATTTTCAATAAATGAAGGCCTAATATTGAAAAAAATGACAAAGAAAAATTAAAAATATTAGCCAAATGATCTCCTATAATGAGCTCAAATCGGGGTAATTTGACTAGCTGAATATGAATCTGGGAATGAAAGTTCGAATTTTTTAGTTTAGGAAAGAGTTTTCCATTTCATTATCGAATTCTTTTTCTTTGTTTTTGCGTTAGGGAAGTGTAAAAATTCAGAACGCATCTTTTTAGAGGATCTTGTTATTCATCGTACAAAGTTATGAATGGAGTTTTGCTGCAAAGCAATTCCCTTTCTCATGACTAACAGTCTCAAATTTATCATGGGACATTGAACCATCTTCATGAACTTGGTCAAAATCCATGGTATGTTAGGTATGCCATTTTTCTTCGAAGTTCTGTCCATTTTTGCAGAACATTTATCCAAATGACTCGAGTCTTTACTACGATGTGAGTCCTTTAAAGGGGGGGGGGGGGATTTTTGAAAACAAATCATGATTTTTCCGCTCTAGCCCCTTCCCAATCTGTTTTGAGAAAAAAAGGCCGAGTTTTTAAAGATAGTATTTGAAATTTTGCATATACTTAGGCCATTTCCATCAAAATCCAAGACTATTTTTGGTTTCTACCGAACGGTTTAAAATTTACAAATCTCTTATTTTTGGGTAAATTCGCCTTTTCTCAAATCTTTCGCATTAATCAAGCCAAAACATCGAAAAATATCAGTTTTGAAACTGGAGTAATAATTTGTAACGTTGTGGTGCCAATTTTTGGTCATTAAGAGTATTTTCAATTCCAAAAAATCGAGAAAAATGCCCCAAAAATTTGACAGATTTTTAAAATTTGTATAAAGGGCCAAAAAAACTGGCATCACTGCGTTCCAAAATATTTTCCCAGTTACAAAAAATTATATCTTTCGATATTTTGGCATAATTAATGCCAAAAAGGTAGTATTTGAGAAGAGAGCATTTTTAATCGCTCAGTAGATCCCTAAATGTGGTTTTGGATTTTTAAATGGGAAAAATTTGAAAAAAAATCACACTGCCTACTAAATACCTACACCTACTGGTTGTCGGTCACGAATTTAAATTTGTGTTTTACGACAACTCATCGTTCTCTTCCCCACTCACGTACTAATATTTATCCTAACATTTTGTAGTCGTTATTTTGAGAATACTAATTCCTAGGTAATAATGATAATAATTTCTCACAAAGTATATCTGTGTAAACCATTTATATGTAACGACGTACTAGTTTATGACATCGATATAGATTTTTATTACTGTTGATAAAAATTTTAAAAATCCTTGAGTTTATAACGACACGAAAGCGAAAAAAAAAGATGGAGAAAAAAACTGGAACGTTGGAAATCGCAAAAACTTTCGATTGAAAGAAAAGATTTTCAAAAAAAAGTTACGTCTCAGGTCATGGTACACAAACGATAATTTACATTTATGCTTGTGGCAACTGCAAAAGAAATAAAGAGGAAAGTAAATGTTGGAAAGTTGAGGGTAAAAGGAAATCAACGGATATTTTCATTTTTTCACTTTGTTGTTTATAGATCGGTTTTGTTTTCTATTTTCTTTTTCCTTTTAATTTATAAAAGGTTGTGCTTTCTTTTATTGTGTTATTGTTTTTACTTATTAGAATTTTTTTTTGTTCTCGTAGGTGGCCGGATTAACGTATAGCGAAGAGGATTTCTAATGGACGCTGTTCACGTTGCAATTGTTTTTTATAAAAAACAACCATGGCCAAGTCGAAATCAATGCCTACAGTGAATGGGAAATTTAAAGGTACGTTTATAACTTATTTTAAAATATATTTGGCCAATGGTTGCGATAATTTTCGCGCGAGATGGATTGCTAAATAGAGCAAATCGACTCGACTATTTAAGTGTTTTATTAATCGAGCCAAACGTCTGACAGCGAATTGTATGCATTAGGACGACGAACCTCGTGTACTAACAGAGTAGTAAAAGTTGGAAAATTAGTTGTTTTTATGAATGAACGGATTTTCGTACGAAACGTGTAAAATTTCGCGTGTTTTTTCCCCCCTCGTTCTCGTAATGAACCGTGAAAAGGTGTCGATTAAGCGGGGAAGTTATATCGACGAATTGCATGTTTATAGTGCGGAAAATTTAGCGGTGCGTTTTTCGTGCATTTACCTATACCTACCTAGAACCTACATCGCTTTTAAACGTTGGCTTTTCAAGTGGGAGGAGATTTATCGACATATTATTTGATGATTTGACATTTGGTAAACAAGTAGTTGATGTACCTTTTTTTTTAATCGTGGTGATGTAATGTTTCCACTTCCCAGCCTAACCTTTAAGATTATGAATTTCCGAGTATTCGTAGGTTACATTATGATGGATGTTAATTTGTTTCGCTTCTTATTTAATTGCGATCAATAGTAACGAGAGAAAAAAAATTAAACATCGTAATTTTCATATTTTGGTGTATTTGTGGTACCTATTGATTTTTATAAACATTTTGGAAGGAAAGAAAGAGTGCGAATTTTTAGTTTTACTTTTTATATTGCGAGATATACTACGAATTATTATGCAGAGTTGATAGACCTGGGCAAAGCGAGTTTATTAACGTATTTATAATAAGCTGCTGGCTATAAACTTACAAAGCTTGTTTGCCTTAATATTCTTTAGAAATCACCAAAAGTTTTACGCTCCTCAATTTCGTATACACTTCAGTTTTCGCTTCTGTTTTATTTTTCTAATATTTTATTCAAATTAGTTTCAACTTTTTTTCATTTCCCATACGCTCCTTTCCTAGAAGAATAGAATTCAGGAAAAATGAAAACATCACTGAAAATTGAAGTAGAGTTAATAAGACTTTAAAAATATATACCTTGGAATATAGAGTAAACGATGCTGTAAATTGAAAATAACCATTCTGGAGCCTCCGGTGGATTTTTGGATTTTTTAGTCAAGTACAGAAAAATTCTCATAAGAAAAACTAAAATGAAATTCAGCTAATATGAACCCCTATGACTGCATCAATCCATGGAGGCACAAACTTTCAAGCATTGTTTTTAACTGCTCAAAATCAAATCCATGGATATGTAATCGTTTGTTTTATTTTGAGAACGAACTGAAAATTTTTTAAATCCATCGGAGACTCCAGAATAGCTGTTCAGAAAGACCAACAATCCAGCACCTAAAATTTTGCCTATAATGGTTCAAGGTGTCTACAAGATCATCAAGTGACCCAGGCAGGCCATAATTGAACACAATTACCAAACATTAATAAAATATTCTCACAAGGGAACCTCGTGAACTCGTCACCTTCGATTTGGCTGTAATTTGGCATACTGAAAGTTCATGTCACCAACCCCACAGAACCAAATTTTCAGCTGCCGAAGTTGATTATAGCGCTTTCTGGAGTGATTCCAGTGTGCTGGAAGCTCCAGATCGTCTTGAAAATGGCGTAATCAATTCGGAAGGTCGACTGTAGTATCCAAACCAATTTCAGATTTTTATATTGTGGTTTACCATTTTTAGGAAAACCTTTTGTCAGTAAATGGGTTATTTCGGTCTTTTTCAAAAATTCGCCAAAATTAAAAAAATTAACTTTAGTAGCTGAAAATTTGGTTCTGAGGTGTGGGTGACATGAACTTTCAGTGAGCCAAATTTCAGCCAATTTGAAGGTGACGAGTTGACAAGATTTCCTTGTCAAGATTTAATGATGATTTGTCAAAAAAGCAGAAATGTACATGTAAGAATTATTGTTGAATTAACCTCCCAGTCCCAGTTACCGAAAGTTCCGGAAATTGATGAAAAAATTATAATAATTAAGGAAAATTTCGCGAAAATTGCTTGAAAATTTATTGAAATGCCATCAAGTTTGAAGCTGTTGAAATTGACCGAAAAATTGATGAAAAATCGTGAAAATGCTCAGTTAGGTATATAAAAAAAGTTGTGGGAAATCACGAAAAATTCATCAAATATCGAAATGAAATGAATAAATTATGGAAAAATTTCATGAAACATATAGAACTCGTAAAATTATTGTGAATATTACTTGAAAGTTACAAAAAATTGATGGAATTCCACTAATCAAGTCTGAAATTGTTGAAAACCTGGCGTGGTGAAATTTTGAAGTATTCTACAAAAATCACCCATCAAGATTGAATATTTGAAAAAAGGTCCGTCCAAAAATGGAAATTTGGTCATCCACAGATTATCAAAAGGTCATCCGTCATTTTTTTTATTATTTCGATTCAGTAGACTCCGTAAGTTCTTTTTGAATGCTGTTTTGATGTTTTTTTGACTGGACCAAAAATTTTTCTTGTCATTGTTAGACACAAACAATTTTCCTCTAATTTTATCGACTTTCTAGAATTCCAAGTCTTCGACAGAAAAATTTCCAGAAACGTTTTGCAAGTTGTTTGAATTTTCTTCTCGAGTTGTTTACAAATTTTCAAGAAATAAAATTCACTCCTACTAACTTTGGCTTTAAATTACATTTAAGGAACGAATTTTCAGTCTACCAAGGGAAAATTTAATGAAAGAATGAAAGCTCGTACTTTGGGGGAGCATAAACTAAATTATTCTAAGTGGGTTGATATTAAACAACTCGAGTTAATTTTGCTTTCGAAATGATAAATTAATGTTTCCATTAATAATAAATACCTCTACCACCTACGAATTTATTAAACGATAAAAGGCTGGATTATTTCTTCAAAAACCTGATCCTTAATTATAATTAGTGTTCTCGTAAACTTTTAGTGGCGTTTAAAAAATTCAATGAAATCTTTCAACATTGTACGAGTAGGTAGAGGTACATTTTTAACTTCATATATTTCAATAGGCATTTTTGTAATATTAAAGAAAATTATGGTGGTTTGTTCTCGTTTCAGAAATGAATAAATCAATCTGTAAATCTAGGTACTTACTTCTTACATTTTATTGTAACTCGAAAAATATTTAAAATTCAAAATAAATCGTTACTTTTAAATTGTGATATTTGAGTGTAGGTAAATACCAACATGTTTGTTTTCTGTGTATCGAAAATCGAAACTCTAATACGAAATTTTCTGATATCGTGCCGTAATTTTCCACTGATATCCAATCAAACAAAAAAAAAAAAAAGAAAAAGAAAAGAAATATCGAACCTAACAATATGTGGAATTCCATGTCAGCGTAGTTTATTATTGATACCTACTGCTGAGTTTATCAAATGGATTTTTCAATGATAAAAATTTCAGGAATAAAAAATAACAAATCAACGGTTTTACATACGAGTGTAAGTAAAACCAAAAGGAAATTCACAATCTTTGAAAAAATTCAACTCATTATCGAATTTACATACCTACGATATTATTCGTATCAATTCAGTTCATATCTATACCTTTCATTCTCTAATTAATTAGTTGTCTGCTGAATTTTCGCAAGATGATTGCAAGGTTGTGAAAATAACTGATAATTTACCAGATGTAAAAAAAAAATCATCGCTTTGGAACTTTTTGAAACTAAGTAGATATAATAAATTTATAATTAGATTTACTTACTTTTTTGCTGTAGATGAAAGACTGTAACTGTAGGTACCTAATTAGAAATTGTTTGCGTTTCAAAACTGAATACTGCGCTAGTGTTGCCGATTCTCTGTTCTGTTAACGAATAACTTAGATTAAAAACTGCAGTTGATTTTTTGTCTTTTGTTTTTATAATTAATATGCTCGAGTTCTTAAATGTTTTATTTATATTTCCATGCTTTAATATAAATTAAAAATTACCCAGAAATAGTATTATTGGTGGTAACTTCAAAGGGGAAAAACTAAAATTGAAATTATTTTTCTTTTAAAAGTAAAAATTACGAATTCGCTGGTATACTTTTTACGTACCTAGGTTGATTAAAAATTATCAAATTATTTTTTTGTAAATTTTTCATCATTTTCTCGTTAAAAAACCATAAAAATTATCTTAACTGAGCAATTAAAAGGCTATTTTGTAAATTGTTGTTTGTAGATACAACTGATGAAGTTCGAATCGATGATACGAGATTATTATTATGAAAATCATAAACGTTAAAATATTCATGTAGGTAAATGTTATATTATGTCTATGTCCCTAAAATATTTCACGCGTTGTGCTTTTCGACAACGGTTTATCATTTTTTTCCTGCTTATTTATCTAATGCGAAACTGAAGTGTTGTTTCGCGTACGGTACCCAAAAAAAGCTCTCAAAATATATATACTCCGCCATTTGTTTGTGAAATTGGATCAGAGAATTCGACAAACAGGGTTTGTGTTTTTTTTTTATACCTAATATCGTGAGTGTAATCTCCCACGCGCTCGATAGTTGAGAAAAGCTGCTCGTATTATACGCGTATTTTGTGACATTAAATGGGCTCGTTTCAACTTTCCTCCTCTAAGTTTTCGTCTCACATCGCACACTTCAGCTATAAGTTTCAGGCATGAGATTTTACTTAATAGAATTTTTTTCTGTTCCAATTATAGATACAGAAAGACGAATCAAGGCTAATGATTTTGCTTTCAATTCGAAGTTCAATTACGCGGTAAGATATCATCTACTTGTTCGTTTAGAAATATTTTATTAAAATTTAAGTAATATAAGTACATGTTAGTGTTGGCTTATATTAGTTTTACTCTAGATAGATCATCAAGTATTAGTATATAGTTGACAGTGCTTAAGTCATGCAATTTATAAATGTCCGAAGTTACGTTTTGTTAATGCTTAAATTGATCGATCCATTAAGATGAATTTTAATTTATACCTAATTGCAGCTATCGCGTATATTTTATGCGAATTCTCTTTCGTGACAGAGTTCAATTAATTGATTGTTGTACTGCATTCTCAACTGGTTTTAATTATTTATTTCTCAAGTTGAAAATTGGAATTTAGTTTTTGTCATGATAAATGATTTTTTTCCCAATTTGAAAACGATTTAAAAACGCTGTTTCGTTTCGAGTTGAAATTCTAAAAAACAAGTTTCAGGAAAACATCAGGGAAAAATCGATCAAGTTTATCGTGAGAGGTGGAGAAAAGCATTTGACATGCCAACAGCTGTTTGATCTTTTTGATGACTTTTGACTCTGAGGAAATAACGTATGAGAAAACCGAGGGGGGAAAGTCACATCTTGAAATTAGGAGCACTTCACTTTGATTTTCCCTACTCAGGGTCTGGAAATATATTTTGTAAAGATTTTAGCTGTTCTTTTTATAGGGTTTCATTTTTTTTGTCGAATGTTGAAGATGGAACCTTTGAAACAAGGTTGTACCTAATTCTTGAAAAATATCCAGAAAGTCAGTGAATTATGCAATATTTTGTTCTGAAGTTTGCCCTTATGCATTTAATAAAGTGAACCTAGGAAATAAAATTTTAGAATTTTAAATTTCCCTGAAGTAGGTATCCTGCGTAGTTTACGAAATCATGAGAAAATTTGATCCAATCCAACACCCTACTTTGAAAGATGAAAACCTTGAAAATTCTGTTTTACGTACTCGAATATTTGATCTCAAAAACAGCAGATCAGTCTACATTTTCCATTAAAATTGTTGCCATTCTTACAAGTAAAACTGAAGGATAGGTTTCTTTATCATAAAACATTTTTGCTCCCTGCTCTCTTTTTTCGAAACTTCTTCTCAAGTAGTGCGTAGAAAGGGTATAAAAAATTGAAAAAAAAAAGTTTGGAAAAACCGTTAGCAAACTATTAGGTAAGCACAAGACGGCCAAAAAAATTAACAAGATTCCTCCCTTGCGTATTCGTGTAGATAAATCCAATTTTAAAAGTCTAGGTAATTCATCCAAAAAAACGAACGCAATATTGAAATTGAATTAACAATTAAAAGTGAGGAATCAGTGTGTTTTTGAAAATTAAAATTTTTCCGTTTTTTGGAAATGATAGCTGAAAAAAGATGATTATGCACATTTGAAATTCCTTACTTCCCAGTCGCTTTTTTCAAAGGTTTACAGTTTGTTTTTTTCTAAATTATTGGGACTTTTTAAAGTGTACATTTTTTTATTCGTGTCAAAAAAAAAAGGCCTCAAAACAAGTCAGTACCTACTTAGTTGGAATAATTAATTATCAAAATAAAAGATCCCAGTAATTGCAGATGCTTAATCAGATTTTTTTTTTAATTTGGGCTCTCAATTGGGTCTCAAAATCTGATCAAATTTGAAATGTGATCAGAATGTACATTTTCAAGAGTTATCACTTGTGACATGACCATTTTATTTTACTTTTTAGGTATCTCTATCTATTATTTATGAAAATGTTGAGCTATTTTGAAAAATTCTACTGCTGTAAGGCTCTAAATTTTTCAATTGAGCAGCTGAAAATTTTTTTGTGAGGTCAATTCAGTACCTACACAAAAAATAGGGTGAATCATATGATTTATAAATTGAGTGATACCTGGCAATCAAACTTTAATTTTTCATCGGATAATTTATATTTACCCCTTCTTAGCCATGAGAAACAACTATATTATACAAAAATTCAAATTTCTGGTAAAATAATTTCGAAACGAATTGCAAATGTAGCAAAACCAATTATGTACTACAGAAAAAGGAAAAAAACTTCTGTAAAATATTTGGAGAAAGTCTCACGCCCAACACTTTTCCCCGTTCTGATACCAGTTACAAAATCCATCCATCTGATCATTTTCCAGAACAAAAGGGTTGAAAAAACTGCGGAAACAAATATTAACGCATTTATTAAACCAACAAACCCGTAAAAGTTTAGTTTTCTTGGCAAGGATAAACACAGAATGTAAATTTTTTTTGGAAAATCTCTGAGTATAGAACGGATAGAAATGTTATGCTCAGTCTTTTTTTTTTTCATTTCGATTTCACCACTCGGTACATGGCGTGGTAAGGTAAAGTAGAAAGATATTTTTAGTGATGAAATTAAGCCCCTTAGGGAGCCATTTTTCTCGTGAATTATGACGGTCATGCGATCATTTATAGTAGTAAATTCGTCGACTTTTTGCATATTTTACCTATGCATGTACCTAGGCACTGTTGAAATTAACTAACCTATGTGTACGTTTTAGCGCCTATATTAGGCTATTAATGTACATAAATTACGTATTAAAATGTATTTGTTATTACCTATTTCTTTTACAGAATAATTATATCAAGACTTCGAAATACACATTGCTAACGTTTCTACCCCTGAATCTTTTCGAACAATTCCAACGATTGGCTAATTTTTATTTTCTATGTTTGATGGTTCTGCAAATGATATCCGTTATTTCATCTTTAACTCCGATTACAACATCAATACCGTTGATTGGGGTATTGTCTCTCACTGCCATTAAAGATGCTTACGACGATTACGTGAGTATATCTTCGATTCACTATCAGTAACAGTTTGTTAGCTTAAATAGGTAAACATTCAGTTTGAGATTTGTCAACTGAAATCCAGCTGGATTTTGTGTGTGTAGTTATTAGATGTATAGTACGTCATAATATTGTTGTCTGGAGGAATCTTATCCTATACGAATTTATTTTACGTGTAACGTATTTTGCAAAATGATCTTGTGCACATGAGACATTTTTGAGGATTTAATTTTCGATTCGGTATGGAAAAATAATTACTTAATCGAAATTTCAACGTGATAAAAATCAGCGACATTATTGTTTTCTTTAGGTAGGTACCTACCTATTGGGAAAAAATATCATGTTAATTATTCACTTTTCACTTTGCGGGTTTTTACATCGAATGTACTCGTATGATAACCATGACCGATTTCCAGGAGGTGGCTATGCAAACCGTGTGAAAATAACCTTAGACTAAGCGTTAAATATTCATATAATTATAAACGAGTATGTTTTAAGGGGAAAAATATAGAACGTAGTGGTATTCGAAGTTTCAAACAATCGATTATCATCCGTTCGAATTTTGAAAAAAAGCAACGAAAAATATTTTTTTTAAATTTCCAACGATGCTTTGTTTATTTGAGTACATGACTCATATCTACAGCATAAGTATAGATAGATATGTACAAGACCCTAGACTATGTACGGATTGTAGAATTGTTAATTAATAGCGCTGTTTTTTTACTCACATAGTTACAATACGAAAGAACTTGTAATTTTATCGCAATTTTTACGACGACGATGGCGAGATTGTCTCAATGCATAAAAATAAAGACGCGTGTATACCATTGCCTTTTTATGGCACGAGAAAAGCGCGTATAAAATACCTACGTAAACGTAAATGTTAGAATTTTTAGGTTTCCCTCGCGTGGTAATTTATGAATACGTTTTGGCATCGTATTGAAAGTCAATTAAATACCGCAATATTGCTCGCATTCCTGATAGTCCTACTTTAATACACGTAATTCTATCTAGATACCTACCAATTATCATCGTGCCTTTATTTTTTCGCCTCTAAAGGTTTCATGCGTAAATTTGGCTACTACTTGGTGAATTGGGGTTGAAAGATTGTAGCGAATGCCAAAAATTAGACGAAATTTATCGCGTGAATGTTGAAAAAAAGAAAGATTCTGGGGAAATGATGTGAAAATTTTCAACATTTGTTGAATTCTGTTATATTTAAGTGAAAGAAAAACATCGAGATTGTTTTGTTTGTTTAAAGGCGAATGAATGTATAAAATGTGAAATGTTTCTGTTCCTCCTCAGCTCCGATAACGCAATAGGCAAAGTTTTGAAAAATTGGAAATTTCTCTTCTCTGCACAGACGCTGACCTTTTCCCTATTTTTCCTCCTTTCCCTTACTTTGCAGTATTAGATAACATTACGAGGTATCCACGAGAGTGAATGCGCATTTTTAATAAAAAGTGTGAATCGATCAAGTTAAACGTTGAATAATTTTTTAAATTATTATTGTAATCCGTTCAGGGTTTTAAATGTGTAAATTGATTAATTTTTTTGGCATTGTAGACATTTTTGGTCGTATTTGATTCAAGTTTGAAAATTGATTAGGCTTGGCAAACAGAAAAATTTTGAAAAGGTTTGACTTCAATTTGAAAATTGATAATATTTGGCAAACTAAGAAATTTACGTTTGGTTTTACTTCAATTTGAAAGTTTATTTGGTTTAACAAATGGAAAAATTGTGAAAAGATTAGGCTTGAAATCGAGAATTGATTTGGTTAGATTTGCAAACACACGTTAATCTCGATTTTTATGTTTGCAAACCTATCAATTTGTATGATCTGAATTTTATACGTACATTATTTGAGGAGGTGGATAGCAAAACGCAATAACTCTAAAATTACGAAAATTGAGTTTGATATCTATCCTTATGTAAAATTCAACGGGGAATCCATTCCCGGTGTCAGATTTTGTCCATCAGTTGAATATCATAGCGCAATCGAGGAAAACAAGTCTGATTTTAGAGCTAAATGCATTGAAAAATGAGATTTTGTTTGCAAAACGCAATAACTCCACTACTTTTTATACATTTCAGTTGCGCAGACGTGGTAACACTGTTTTTTTTCATCGGGTGGGTACTGAAAATCGTTGGGTAGGAGTTACTTAAAAAAATGGTGCTTTCGTTGCCACTCTCTGAATGCCACATCACACACAGGAATTGTTTGAATTTCACATTCCATTTTTTAAATTGTTTTTTATCGAAAATTCTCGATTAAACATCAATTTTTTCAAATAAAAAATACGTTTTTTTGCAGAAAAACACCGAAAAAAAAATTTTGCGTTCAAAACGCAATAACTTTTTTTTCTTTTCCTCACTGTGCTTACCCAGGTGACCGAAATTTTGAAATTGAGTGGAAATTTTATTTGTGGCACCTTCCCCTTTCATTTGACACCAATTTCGGAACTCGACCCCCCACCCTTCCCCTCCTGACAATTTTTCCTAATTTCCCAAAAAAACCAAAAATGGAGTTATTGCGTTTTGCTATCCACCTCCTCATTTATTACTAACGTAAGCCATTTTCTAATTAAAAACAAACCCAATCTAAAATTTGATGCAGTATACATACCAAACCTGAGCAATTTTCAAATTTAAGAAGTGCCTGGTCTCAAGTTATCGTTACTTTAGGGGGATATAGAAACTCGAATCGCTTCTTTATAGAGGCGTGCTATTTCCTGTCTCGAGTAATGTTGAGGATATAATCGCGAAAAAGTGATTTGAAAAAAAAAATGATTGCACTTTGGAAAATCACGATTCATTTCATTTTTTGTTGGGGTTCTTTAATTTTTTCATCGGATACTTCCAACTTGAAATACATAATAACAAATTTCATAAATTATTTTTGCTTACACGAATGACGTAATTTTGCTTATTAAAATTGTCCTTGTTTCCAAAATTATCATATTTTTCCATATGCATGGTGCTCACTTCTTTATGCGTATGAATTTGTGTATTTAAAAAGAAAAGTTTTCAAAACTGTTGCGTCACTTTGAAAACTTGTAAAAATGTTTGATAGACTGATAGGTAGGTAGGTATTTGTTCGATAGGTACCCGGCGAAGGAGTCCAATGGAGTGCATTTTTTTTTTTTTTTTTTTCGTTCAAGTATCTACCAAGGTTTAATCAATTTTCCATTTATACCCAATTAGACCCTTTTAGAAAGCAACTAAAATACCCTTTCCTATCTGAACATCAATTATTAATGAGAAAAAATTCTTCCGTGTCCTTTTTAATGTGCCATGGTCGAAACAACGGAAAAATTTTTGTCATTTTGCGGTCAGAAACTGGATTATTTTCAAAATGAATAATTTGACAATATTTTCAAAATAAACAATTTTTCATTACGTTCAAAATTCTATGCATAATTCAAAAGAAAATTTTCATGCGACATTTATTACGTAGATGGAAAATCATTGTACCTATTTATGAAAATATTAATTATTTAAAAATTATGCTAGAAAACTTCGACGACGAGGAAAAGCTCGAATTCCTTGTTGATACAGATACTTTAATTTTTATTGCCAACATTTTGAGAGCTAGATTTTTTAAATCTCTTGAATAAGGATGTCTGTGAAGTTTACGCGAACGGAACAATAAGTAAATAAATTCGAGGTTGTTCGACGCAAAATAAGTACTCTTTCAAAGTGAGAATTATTTATATAGGCTTTTCATCTCATTGATTATTGTAACAAAGCGTAGATATTTACTGACGTTACGGTTCTCAATTAAATTCCGCTGCAGGATTATTATCGATTTTAAATTCAAATGAAATTAGATAAAGAATTCAATTACGATGTCGCGTCTGAAAGAAAGCCTGTGGCAGAAAGCTGAAACTTTTCGACCTTTCAAATTGATTGGTGACGACTTCAAGCAGTTCTGGAGGCTCCTGTAGACTTTTGGATTTTATTGTTTTGAAAAATGTAATACCTACTTACTTAATGAAAATGGTTTGAATAAAATTCAGGATATTTAGACTCAATTTAACAAGGTTTACATTATTTCTGTCTACTTCGATGGATTTTGGCTTAATTTTTCAAAAATTTTAGAATAATGTCGTCCCCTCTTCTCATCCGAAACTAGAAAATATGAAAAATGAAAAGAATTAATGTTTACCATTCTATCATTAGAATATATTCTAATGATAGAATGCTCTTTCAAAATTATTGTGGGAAGAAACATTAAAATAAATCGATACAAAAATAATCAAGAATATTTAAGATGAAAGATGATTAAAAACATACGCATGGTCTTCCTGTGACGATTTTTTGTTCAGAATTTTCTTTCTGCTGAACATTTTAATTTATTTCGTCAGAAGAATTTGCTGAATATTTTACTTGCGCTCGTTTCGAAAATTCTGCTACTGTTGAGCTGGATTTTTCGAGTAGGTACTAGCTGAAATTCGATCACAGCACACATTCTATGGCATGAAATAAAATCGTGAGGGTGGAAATATAATTCCTATTTGGTTCACTTTTGTAACGTAATAAAAAATAATAGTAATGGCATTCTTGTGCAATACAAAAACGAAAAAAAAAATGTAGATAGTTTTTATTATCTTTTGACGATTAATACTTGAAAATGGCGTTAAATATCGATTAAAATTACTAAAAGAGTACGAGTGAAGCTGTAGGAAAAATTAAAATGTTGTAAATTTTGCCTCCCAAGTGTTGGTTATTCTTTTTATTTATGATTTACGGTTATAGAGAACTTGTATTGCCAACACGTGTGCGTTTGAAATTTTTTCGTTCGCATTTATACAAAAGTATGGAGTATGGTACGATACTCGAGAATGAAAAGAGAGAAATGTGCAAAAACACTATGTATTTTTTTCTTTTTATTTCTTACTCTTGATTTATTTCCTAAGAGTCATTATTCTGTTTTGTTTTTTGTTTTCAAACGCAGCAAAGACACATCAGCGACAATCAGGTGAACAGACGGAAATCAAAATCGGTTAGAAATGGTAAAGTAGTGGACGTTATGTGGTCAGAGGTGCACGTTGGTGATATTATATTGATGGAAGATGGCCAATTCGTGGCCGCAGATGTATTATTATTGTCGACCAGCGAACCAAACGGATTGTGCTTCATCGAAACTGCTGAACTTGACGGGTAACGTAAGAAAAACATTTTATTTGTGTATATTATACTCGTAGGTGGTAGGTAGAGGTACCTAGACTTACCTATTTACCTATACCGAACAATCCAATATCCATCTACTCGTATATTCCTGTAGTTCTTACTTTTCTTTTTACGCTGAAGCAATAATACTCGTATGTTAACGGTTTCATTGATCATTTGACATATTATCTTCAGGTTATTGACGGACATTAAGGATGAAAATTTTACTTTATTTTCCATAGTCAGCCACTCTTGTAGGTATCGAAATATCGACGTTAAATGATGCGAATAATATTTAATATTTATACGCCGTGGGTAAGATCTCGATTGAATTCGTTATTGGAAAAGTAAAAATTAAATTTTACCCAGCCAATATAATAGGTATCGCGTAAATCGATTCTCTTTCCCTTTTTGGGTCTCGTTGTAAATTGTATCTCGAGTTTTATATTACAATAGGATTTTCCAGTTCGATGAACTTTATGAGATAAAAATTTATTTTCGCTTAGGCCTACGTGCTTCGCCGCTCTACTTGTTTATATCCGTCATGTCTGAAAGAAATGAGAAAACTGTGATAAACATACGTTGATGCGTCTATCTCGTGTCTATCACGATTGAAATTTGAATAAAAAAATCACGAGAGTGCGAGCTTTTTCTGAACATGTCTCGTGTAAGATCCGTATGCTAAATTTACGTACCTACAAACAGAAGAAAAGAATATTAAACTTGAGTTGTGGTGAAAAATTACGAAAGTTTGAATGCATTGAGATACCATACATCTGCTCGTTACAATACGTAGTATTTTATTCGAGTAAAATACAGTCGATAATCTTATTTCGCTTCTAGGTACAAAATTGAACAAAATTTCGATGAATGGAATTGAAATTCTAAAATTAAAAACAAAAAGAAAGTCTAAATTTTGCTACCATAAGTTTTAAAAAAGTTTCAAAATGACTCGAAAATATGGAAAATAAGTTGATAAAATGAATATCATCCGATGAGAAATCAATTTTCACTCAAAAAAAGCTAGATTTGGTATTCGTTTTGGATTTTTAGTTTACGAAATTCATGTCTGAATTTTCACCGGAAAAAATACGTGCCTACGTACGTATAGTACGCCAAATTTCCTATCTTGTTTAAAATTAAGAGCTAGCAATCGTTTATTTTTCAACTATTTACGGCGAAGAAAAAGCTATACATCTTGGTAAAAAGGCGGGCTGAAATGAAATATGCCTTTTCCGATTTTCACGGCGATCATCCGGGATGTAATTTTTCGTGAAAAATACATGTTATAGAGTTGGTATTTTAAAACGTACCTAATAAAACTGCGTAGAAATTCTCGATGGCTCGAAATAAGAATAGATTTTTTTTAAAAAAAAACAACATACAACATCGGCAGTATCGCCTCTCTAAATCCCTTTTGTGTACAGTTCGACATTTTCAGCAGCAACCACATACTCAATATTTAAACGGAAACAAATTTTTTAGAATTTCTCCAAATTTGATATTTTATTCATTCGAGAGTTCTTAAAATTATGGCAATTTAGTTTTATTATTATTTTTTTCTTCTGATTTTATGTTGTAGGCATATATTGTATATGTAATATCCAATTATTAAAGTAAAGGCTTTATCAAAAATTTTGGCTTTGAAACTACGTATTTCGTGAAAACTTGTCAATATAGAGGAAATTGTACCTAATAAATACGTTAACAAAGTTCTCAAAGCAAAAAAAAAAAAAACACACACACACACTTAGTAACGTATTGGAATTGGAAAAAACTACTTGTTTATTTATTTTTGATAAATTATTGTAACGTTGGATATCCAGGGTTAAGTTAGAAAAGAAGTGTTCGACAAAGAGGCCAAGGCTTCAAGGTTTCTAACTTGTCATTTAAAAAACTGCCACATTTAAAATGTATTACCTGAAGTTTTGTCGAAGTAAATATGAATATCACGACCACAGTTCACGCAAAAGTTACTCATCTTAATATTTTATCAATTGGTATGATCTTATTAAATATTCGCTCCTTTTTACTTATGATTTTTTTGTATCCGTTTACCCAAGTACATACCTATTAACTTGGAAGTACCTTATTAACTATGCGCAAATGCATAATTTAACACTTTGTACGATCGTTACTTTTGTTTGTTTTCAATTTAGAATGGAAAAAAAAAATTCGAATGCATTTTTATTTGATTCGATTTTTATTTTCTTGCAATATTGATGATATTAATTTGTGGTATTCGAGAAAAAATTATTTATTAAATACGTAGGTACCTATTATTAGGACGAACAATAAAATACTATTTTTCCATTGGATTGAAATGAACCGTAACCGCTTTTTTTCTTCTAAAGATACAGTAGACTTCCGATTATCCGACCTCCGATTATCCGAACAGCCGTATTATCCGAACGAAAAAAAATTCTCCCTATTATCCGTTTTTTCTGATTATCCGAACAAAATCCGTATTATCCGGACAAACATACACAAATTATTTACAAGTACATAGTCAAAAATTTTTGTAATCTTTGTTTTTGGTTTGTTTTTCTCCATTTTGTAAAGAAATAAAATTTATCCTTTGCACTTTTTATAAAAAATTAAAAAAATACACCATTATCATAAAAAAAACAGTCATTTTCTACCAAAATTCAACCAAAAAAATATTAATCCGTATTATCCGGATTTTTGATTATCCGGACAACCTAATTCCCCAATTAGTTCGGATAATCGGAAGTCTACTAATTTCAAATGAAGCATCAGAATTTATTGAAGTTAAATGATGTACAGTCTAAATCTTAATTTTTTTATCAAATTTTTCTTCGCGTTATTTCCTGACTTTTTTTCTATGCTGTTCCTTCCCCCTGTTGAAATTGTTCCTTTCTGACATACATTTGAAAATTCAAAGGTACTTCTAGGTATCTGTACCTACATATGGCAGTCTACGGCATACAAGGTAGCCGATCTTTAATCTGCCATATTTTTAGTTATTTCATTTAAAGAGAAAGTGGTTTTGAAAATTCCGAGGAAAAAACACTTAAGGTATACATTTTGGTAGAAAAGATGTTGCTCTAAAAAAATATTTTTTTCTGGTATATTATGCAATTGACAAAATCATTTTTGTATTTTGTACTTTAAATTCTGAAAAATATTGAAAATTCTTTTCAATTTAAAATTTGAAAAAACGATTTTTTTTCAAAGATCTAATTTTTATTGGTAGTGAATAAATTATTTTTCAAAGTGTGAGTGTAAATTGGTTTGCCTAGCTACCAAAGCAAATAAGGTTGAATGCAATTGTGTCATGTTGCCAAATATTAAAAGAAACGCCAAAAAGTTCCCTTACAATTTTGCTTAATTAAAAAATTTAAGTAGATAGGAATAAGAATAGGATTGACTGTTTGAAATTTTTTAGGTGCTGTAGCGATTAAAATGTATATTCGAATTTTTGATTTGGATCTTTAACAACTCTGAAAAAAGTTAAATATTCGACTGGCATTGGGGCATTACTGGTAATTTTTTTATAATTTGAGAGATCCGTGGGATGGGAATCTACACTTTTTTTCATTTGCGTGAAACTGTATTAGCATTTTTTTTTTTTTTTTTTTACGTGATCAGTGTTCAATGTTCATTATGGTGGTAGGCTGATAGGAAATGACACAGTTCACCAGATTTAGAAATAATAAATGACGTTGTACAATTCCTAGTACATACTGCAAAAATAGCATAGTATACGAGTGTATTTAGAACTTCTGAAAATATCATCGAAATTAGGAAGTCCTCGTGAATAGGTTTTTATCGCGATACTGAGAGATTAAATGATAAATTTGATTTAAATAGGACGGTGAATCAGAATATTTCAAGTAATGGTAATAATCTCTCTTGAAATGACTAAATTGTCTTGCAATCATACATGCCCAAAAAATTATCGCGGTATCGCCATCTGTAGAGTTATGAAATTATGTCTTTAAAAAATGACTTCTAAAATACTGCATACTTTACTTATCCACCACATGATGGTACAGATTGATAAACATGAAAATGAAAAATATCCATTTTTTTGGATATTTATGTAACTCTATTACTACACCTACCTACACGTCACATGCGACAGGATATCATTTTTGATGCTCTGGATAGACGCTTGTAAAATTGCAGAGGATCTTTTCTGTGTTTTATTAATGCTTGACAACATGGCACAGTTGCATTTAACCTATCTGCCATCTCATAACGTTGCACTTGCCTGACTTGCCCCTTCAATTTCTGCGTATGGGAGATTAACTTACTCTGGCGTAGTACGTATAGTTTGGGTTGCTGTCTTATCATATCAGACATATGTATTATTCGATCCCTCAAAGGCTCAAACTTTAGTATTACTTTCCTACGTTTCGTCAATTTTTTAATCGGCTGTTGATTAAATTATGTACCTAATTTTATGCTTCGTTCGATATACTTATTTAAAATATTTTTCGTTAATTTTTTTCCTCAGGGAAACGAACCTGAAATGTAAGCAATGTTTACCCGATATCGCTGCTTTACAACACGATGTGACCGCGTTCGATGGAGAAATTTTATGCGAAACGCCGAATAATTTATTAAATAAATTTTCCGGCGTTCTGTATTGGAGAGGGAATCAGTAAGTTGACTTTTTCGTATTATTACAAATTTAATTGGTAATTTCAAGGTCGGATGTATATTTCGTGGAAAAGCGTTTCACACTGTAAGCGTTGTGTCCCTTGTGGCAATATTTAAATACTACACGTGTTATTATGGTTGCATACTTAGCGTTCGTGTAGGAAAAATTAACTACCCTACAGAACCTTACGTTAGCTGTTAATTATAGGTAGCTAGGTCTAGGTAGATGATCTTTTTTTTTCAAAATTTGAAAAACTTGCGTAATTTTTTCGAAAGAAAGCGAAGAAATGTAAATAGATGGTTTTCGTTGGGTAACATATTGTAAGTATGGCGATTTGGGTTTATGTTGATAATACTCGTAAAAGGTACGTGTATGTGTATCGACATCGAGTAATAAATATTGAAGCGTACTTATACGTGGTTAAACGTGTAATGCTTATAATTTGAAAAGAGGCGCCTTCTTCGCTATAGAATTGTTTAACAACCGATACGTCGCTTCGTGTGTCTAGTTGACGTGTTGTAAGTGCTGATAATAACAAGTCGCTGACAATAGTAAGCGACGGACGTGTAAACGTAGCGTCCGTTCTGTATATCTACTTGTGAAATGTTAATATTAAAAATTTTCCTCAACCTTGAGTTTTCTTGAAATTAATTTTAATTAAATTTTACGTATTTTTGTAAACGTTTACGCTTTACGTGTGATGTTAGCGTGAATTTGTTTTTTCACTTTTCGTACTGAAATTGTTTCGTAAAAGATGAGATACTACTCTTTTTTCCCCTTTTTTTTTTTTTTTTTTTTTTTTTTTTTTTTGTAGAACTAAGGTAGAACTTTCGTTTTGTATCACGTGATATAATATTAACTCGATCGATTTTCTCAAAATCCAGGATAAAATGGTGAAAATAAAAGCAACCTGTACGATATTGTCAGTAGCGTAGCCAGGATTTTCTCAAGGAGGGGGCAAAACCAGATTTTTAGGCATGAAAAATCGAAATCAAGGGTAATTTTTTGGAAATCCATCGTGATGAGTGGTGATTTCATGAAAATGAAGGCAAAATTACTGCTCGAGCGAAGCGAGAGCGAAAATTTTTAGAAAAAATGGGTCCAAACAACGAAAAAACGTCCATTTTTGCATGTTTTCTTTCAAATTGTCACTCGCAAGGGGGGCCATGGCCCCCTTCGCCCCCCTCTTGACTACGTCACTGGATATTTGTTAGAAACACTCACAGCCTGAATCGGAAAATTATAATTTCACTTATTCATTACGCACGAAACAGGCTCAATTTTTTCAATATTGGCGAAGAATTAGTACAGGAAATAGGAATGATATCACCCTATTATTGAAAGATGTGCCTTCAGCAGTTTTTCAGATGCCACAAACCCGCCTTCATTTCCTAACTTTTATTTTGTCCAGTTTTTGAAAGGTATTCGAGGAAATAAATTTTGAAAAAAAGTTCCAGTTAGTTACCACTGTATTACGATTGGCATTTTAATCGTTACATTATAAGTTGAAAGATCGGATACATATGAGTCAAGTACCTCTGAAAATGCTATCCCTCCAATTTGAACAGGATCGAGATTTTCAGAAAAATTATAGTCTGAACTCCCGCCACCATAAAAAAATCAGCTTCCCAACAACTTTTTAATTATTTATTGACAATTTTAATTATGCTTTTAAAAAATGTATCTATTCAGTGAAAATTAGTCGTGCAAAACTAATATCAACTATCCCAAACCAATTCAACCATTTCAAGTCATTCTGGATTCTCCAGCGCAGTTTTAAATTTCTCAAAAAATTTCAAAGGCGTTGAAATTAATCTGGACAGCTAAAAATTGAGTTATGACTTTATTCTCGACCTGCTCAACGAGTTCGTACTCATTTGAGCCGATTTCTAGAAATTCAAAATGTTATGTTTGTAAGAAAATTTTTGAAATTTGCGAAAGGCCTCCAGCGTGACTTTAGATTTCTTCAGAATTTTTTAGTTTCCTGAAGGCGTAACTGCTAAAAACCGAGTTGTTACTTATTCTCGATTTGTTTAACGATCGAGTTTATCTACATTTTAGCCAGATTCCGGATATGTTCCGACATGAATGTGTTTTGGTCTATCCAAAATTTGCGTAACGCTAATCCGCATCACGCTGACCTCTTAAAACTCGGAAAAAAATTCAGTTAATTTTCTGAGATTATGCCAGACCTGTTAAAAATGTGGAAGAACTCGAATTTTTGAGATGCTGGTTGAAAACAAAAAATTTTATTGCATTTTTTGCAATAGTGGTGGGTAGACAGTCTAAACACGTGGGCATTTTGATGTTAAATTACAATTAGGTAATTTAATGTAAAACTTCGCTGCTTCTCCATTTTTTTTTTTTTTTTTACATTCACAATCATGTATTTACTTACTTACTCACCAACGTGTATAACAATTTGTTTTAGGTATATTTTAGATAATGATAGAATCATGCTGAGAGGTTGTATCTTAAGAAATACCCAGTGGTGTTATGGCGTCGTTATATTCGCTGGCCAAGATACCAAATTAATGCAAAATTCCGGTAAAACTAAATTCAAAAGAACCACCGTAGATAGACTGTTGAACTTCATAATTATTGGGGTAAGATTCATTTTCAATTATTTACCTTATGCTTATTGTGTTTATGTTTAAGCAAATATTGCATAGTTTAAAAACTTACATGTATGTAGTATCTAGGTATTGAAAATTTGATATCAAGTTGGAAAATTTTAAATCTGAAGTTTTAAATCTCTAAATTTTCCAAGCAGCTGAAAATTAAACTCTTGGAGAAATTTTTCTCATGTTTTGTAGTTCAGAAGATTCCAATTCAACAGTGCGTAATGTCAATGAGAGATGCTTTGGTTTTGAAATAGGTACTACGTCATCATTTTTCTTGGAATAGAAAATGAATTGATTGAAAAAAAAATTCGACATCGTGTGTTCGTATTTATTATTTTTTAATTTACAAGGTTTGGAAGGCGTATAAATTTGCTAAAATTTCGAAGTACCTATTTCAATTACCTTGGATTTTATATCAAAATATTCACCAGAAAGGTGTGCGACTGTGCGTATGTATTAATCGAAAAAATGGGAACCGGTCGATTGGAAATATTTGCCAAGAAAATATGGTTGATTTTATATCCTTAGTTAGTAGGTGTACCCTTAATATGTATACCTACCTCTAACCTCATACGGATAGTTTGTAACATAAAAACCGAATCATGTGTCATCGTTTGATCTACGTAAATCACGAGAAACTCTTCAAATTAATCGTCTCCTATCATAAGGGTCAACCCTTCCAATTTTGATTTTTAGGTCACTCTCCGGACACATCGTTTTTTTCATCAAACCAAAAATAAAAACTTTTCAAAGTGCCTTATTATTATAATTTTTTTCATTTTGAAATTGAAAAATTATACGTAAGTAGAATAAAAGGTCGTAGTATTGGAAGCTTCGTCGTTGTAAAAAGCATAAAACTATGAAAAAATAATCGTTTTAAATGTTGATACTACAAAAGAGATTCATGAATTAATAAATACCTCGTAATAGGGCGCGTGTGTTCGTAGAAATAATCATAAATGGATTGTGTTAACATTTAACTAGGTAGTAGGTAGGTATAACTTTTGTAATACCTATGTGTTATGACCTGTGGAGAATCTTATTACCGCTTCGGCATTGTTGATTGATAGATAATTATTTAAAACATGTTTTTTTTTTCTTTTTTTTCGAATTGAAACATTAATTATAGTTTATGAACGAGTAAAGTATTAAACATCGCATATATGTACATAAGTACCTACTAAAAGTAACGAAAAAATATACGTTTATCACATCGAATTATTAAGCTGTCGAGTAAAATGTCAACATTCGTAAGTTATTTTTCGATGGATTGTATAAAGAGGAGTGCTGTGTTATATTCATCTAGTTACAATGGTTAAGCTACATTGCTCTAGGTACACTTTCGGTCATAGTAATCGATTATATAGATATTACCAAGTCGAACAGCAATTTGAAAGTTTTCACAAAGAATTATCAGTGGGAATACATTTGTGTGAAGTAATTTTTAATCGAACTTTGACGATGGCAGCTAATCGATTACGTGTATATTTGGAAAACGGGGTTAAGGGAACATTTAAAATTTGTATAACTGGCCAAAAAGCCGCCAATAAAACAGGTATATATTCGTTAATAAACCGTTGATACTTTTAATTCGTACGGCTACACAAAAATAGTTTTCATTCAATTAAAGGAATGTACATATGATGAGGTAGAGATACGAGTGGGAATATCGTGCCGAGTGTATCTACTTGTTTTGTTTTTAGTGGGTATAGTCTAATTAAGGGTTGAAATAAAAATGTATCGGTAACCTTGAACCCTTTTTTTCTCTATTTTTACAGATAGTATTGTTTCTATTGTCTATGTGTCTTTTTGCTTCGGTTGCCTGTGGACTTTGGGAGTACCAGATTGGACGTAAATTTCAAATTTACTTACCTTGGGAATCGATCATTCCACCTGATGCATTCCTCGGATCCGTTACGATCGCCATATTAGTTTTTTTTTCTTATGCTATTGTTTTGAATACGTTGGTTCCAATTTCGTTGTATGTGAGGTAAGTTTAAGCAAGCGAGGATGAATCTGATGTAATCTTTGGGAGAAAAATCATAATAGGTATATTTTAGACTTGATATTTTCATTTGTATTTTTACAGTGTAGAAGTAATTAGATTTATGCAGAGTTTTCTCATCAATTGGGATAAAGAAATGTATTGTAGACAAAGAAAAATGTACGCTAAATCGAGAACTACGACGTTAAACGAAGAATTAGGCCAAATACAATATATTTTTTCCGATAAAACTGGAACCTTGACGCAGGTAGGTACCTTCTTTAATGTATTTGCAACTTACATTACCTATATTTGACTATTTATATAGTCTGTCAGTTCCTAGGTATTATTTATTAGGTACCTATTTACAAAAAAATTGCGAGAAATGTAATTTTTTCGCCAATAGTTCTCAAAAATTGACAATAATTTTTGATAAAGTTGTCAAATTTTCGTTTTTAGAAAAACTTTTTCAGTTTCTGAAATTTTTTTCAGAATTAGAAACCCTTCATAATAATTGAAATTTTTCAATGTGGGTTTTCAAGTCGTTGATGAAGTAAAATAAAATCAAAAAATTCAAGATTATTGCCCTGCATTCCTCCAGTGCCTCTGATTTTATAGCAAATTTCAAGTCAATCGATGGAAAACTGTCTGAGATGACAAATAAAACCCCTGAAAACTTCTGAACTCGAATTTTAAAAATTTCAAAGATACGAATTCCTGCTCTGGCATTTTCTGTTGACGCGTTCAGCTACATCCAAATCTCGAGTTTTGTCACTCGTTTCTCGGACACCCTATAGAAAAAAGAAACGAAGTTGAAAAAACACGAGAAACAAATTGAAACTACTTCTATTTCCGATTATTTTTATACCTATGTTTGATATAGTAGGTTTCCTGTCTATGTTACGAGTACGTTGAAATGACCATAATATCGAGCATAAATAATAAATATCTAATCAATTTACGCCTTATCCAGATGAAAAACTTCATTGTAGAAAAAAATTATGGTAATTTTTTTTCTTTATCGTTTGATTTCAGAATATAATGACGTTCAACAGGTGCTCGATAAATGGTATCGTGTACGGAGACACGGACGAGAAATTATTCGATTTAAGGAGCTCGTATAAGGTAAATGTACTTACTGGTAAATAATTACGCCGTCGTATTGGTATTAGAGGATTACTACACATACTTACTTACACCGTTTTTGAAAAATCGTAACTGAATAATTGGCCTTTTGACGTGTTAATACAATACAAAAATGCCTGTTGTTGCAATTTAGCCTTTGATATAGTGACGTCATGTTGTAAATCTCTCTCACTAAGGAATGGTTTATAAAGTCGATGTACTATACATACATACGTAATAATTTTACGTGATAACAAAGCTTGAGATTGTGTTCCTTGGTATATGGCATCACCTCGGTTTGGTGGTTTTTAGAATTTGAGTACACCAAGGTAAATTTTGACGGTGAAGTGATTGCATTCGAATTTTACCTACTTTTGTATGCACTAACAGCATACCTACTTAGCTTGAAAGTAATTACGCTATAGTACGCTTAAAGTAGACGTGTATCAGCGGCTCAGACTTTTGTGCTATATTCACGCTTTGATGTTTTTTTCTCAGTTTAGTTGATGCGTTAGCGCTTGATTTATTTATTTATTTATTTATTTATTTATTTTGCCTAATTAATTTGTCTATTTACGTTATCAAAAGAAAACGTAACAAATGGAAAATGTTATTAATATTATTAGTGTTAATGTCATGTTTTTTTGTTATTGTTTGTGTTCTTGTATTGTTTGTGAAGTCAGCCACGTCCGTACCGGAACCGTTTTCGAGCTTTATTGGTTGTAGTCGTTGCCCTGCTAATAAAGATGAAGTTAGAAAAACTGATAAAACAACCACATACCAGTCTGTACATTACAGTAAAATAGAGGATACAGATGGCGAATGTAATTCTAAACGAGTAATGTTTTCGGTAAAACAACAAACAAAAGAATATTTAGAAATAGTTTTAATTTTTACCTTTTTTTTTTCTTCATTTTTCTTTTGTAACGGTTGTCAATATTTTGTAATTGTCGTTACACGAATTTTGGTGTAGCAGATTTCAATCTATTATTTATAGATAGAAACACTTTCATCGAATAGGCTACTTTTTTTTTACATTATATAGGTAGGTACGCATTATGTAGGCTACTTGTTGGCTTCTACATAAGCTTATAGTTTACGCTGTCCATGATAAAGTATGCAGTAAAACAAGAAAAAAAGTACGTCGAGGTACTTATTTTCTTCATTCCTGTACCTATCCCTGCAACACGGTTGATTATAATTTGCGTGGTTTTACTTATCGGCATTTTGTTACGTTTCTACTAGTAACATGTGCGACTGTGTTTGTGATCAAAATTTTACGTGTTCGCTCGAACAGGTTGCTACCAGTGGCGGGGTTTAATAATATGAACAATGAGGGGATGAGAAAGGATCAGCAGATAGATACGAAGTACTCATATTTGCACTTTTCTCTCTGATGTTGTTGTTGCTAAAAAATTGAAAAGATGGTGTTCGAACGAGGAAAATTCAAAAACTGTTTGGATTTTTCAAAATAGAGTGAAATTTTACGATTTTTATTCGTTGGCTTTTTCACAAAAATGAAAATCATCTGATATCTATGCGTATACAATTGGAGCATCTGATTAGAATTCGTGTTAAAAGGGTGTTGTTGGGTTGAATTTTTTGAAAATGAATTTTAATACCAAACTTTTAATTTTTTTGAATGTTTCAATCGACCTTGGCGTTTCCAAAACTTGAAACTTGAACGGAGCTAATTTTTAAACACTCGACATCATTATTTTTTTCAATTTTTTTCCAAAATTTGAAATTTGGTTTGAAATAAAAAAAAACACATGTAAGTGTATCCGGACGAAAGTTGCCTAAGTTGGGAAAAGTTTCATTTCGCGAGGAAAAATTTGAAAACATGACAATTCTACTGGCAGTGTCATTTGTTTGCTCCTTCGTTGGCTTTCCTTTTTTTAGTCTCCACAAAAGCTTTGAGTAAGTAAGTAGGTAGGTGTAAATATCAGTCATCGTATATAGAATTGATCCTCCGCCTCATTGTTTATGCCATCCACTGGTTATCGCTTTGTCGAATTGATCCCTGGTTTCGGAACGTGCTAAAAAATATTGTGTTCGCTTGTACTAATTATTGTCAAGATTCATATCGGTGTCAAAGGTTATTCGGTACGAGGGTACAATTACCATTAAATTAATTAACGAATTATTGTTTCAACGCCATTAGGATCTACGTGAATAAAGAATAATAAGGTCTTGAAATTCTGACGTATTTTTAAATGTTTTGGCTATCGAATGTTCAAAAATTGAACGAATAATTTATAAGTCTTTTGGTATGCGTGACTTGAGATCCTAATGTATAGTTCTATGACCGCTCAACTTGATGAATAGGTTTCAACTGTTTTGAAAAAACGCCTTTCTTTATAAAAATTTTAAATATTGAAATGTACGTAATGAAAAAATTACCCTAGTAAATGTCTTTTTTATGAACATTTTTGATTTGTAAAAATAACACTGTTTAGTAGGTATAAATGAATGAAAAAGAAAATTGATTTTTTCATCGTTAAATTTTCCTTAAGATTTAAAATAGGTATATTACTTCAAATTTGAATTTGAAAAAAATCAACTTCTATCACAAAACTTTGAAATTTATTTTCCATAAAATTTCATCTCCGCTCATTACAACAAGTAAAATATTTTCCTTCAATTTTGAGCTTACTTTAGATCGTGTTGAATTTCGAAAATTTAAGATTGAATTCCATAATTTCTTGAGAAACCACGACTTGAAAGTCCTTCTATTTTTCGAGGGAAAAAAATTATTGATTTTAGTTCTTTCGAGTTTCTGTCAATTCTAAAAATCAAACTTTACCGTAGATAACTACTGACGGAAAAATCGATTTATGGAAAACTTTTTCTTTTAAAAGAGAGAAAATAGTTACCCGTATAGAAATTTATAATCACGCGACTTTCTCACAAATAACCTTCTCAGCTTTTTTTTCTGATACCTATCGATAAACGAGAAGATAGGTATTAATAGAATTTAATATGAACTATATAGGTAGAGGAAGAATGCATTTTTATTAATGGTTGAGAATCTTTAATTTTATCGAATAAAATGTTTTTTTTCGTTTCAAAAACTGAAATCCTTTTGAGCGAATACGTGGAAGAAATATTCATTTTGCTTGACTTACTGCACGATTTTAATAGAAAAGCTTACAGAATAGCTATTTTCGTTTTTTGTTTTTTTTTGGAATGAGATTCTTTCATTAGTTTTTTTGTGCTTAGTTTTGTTTTCTTTCGGCCTTTGCGAAGTACTGAGTAATTATTCGAATGCACTTGTTGAATTGAATGAAAAACAAAAGAATAAAAATAAAAACGAATCTTTTGCCAATTGAAATACATACATTCATACATGCATAGGCATACTGTGTAACCTATGTACTTGTATGTAGGTACTCATACTTTTGATCTATCGTATCACTCACTGTTTCATGTTGTCTTTTTTCTCGAATTTTAATAGTAATGTATTTGTCATTGTTTTCATTTTTTTTTGCATTTGCATTTGCACCAAAAATTACACCAATGAAAATACCTAACTTATGTTTCACTTGTTGATGCGAGTATTCAGAATTTTAGGAACTATTCAGAAAATCGTCGATTGATGTTGAATTAGATGAAATTTAAGATAAAACGAAGGAATGAAAGAAAGGAAGATGTTTTGGAGAAGGAGGGGTTAAAATCACATTACTTGTTTGAAGTTTGAAACTGCTGCTGAAAGTGGTACATATAATATAAATTTCAAGAGGAACATTCACTATAATCAAGTGATCGGTCATCTTTAAAATGTTTTGACATTAACCAAAATAAGAGAACGATTATTTATCCGTAACCTATTATCAATTAAATACATAATAAGCGTAATTACATAGGAACCTGATTTGAAACCTGTGGATTTTTCGTGGAATACGGAATATGAACCTTCTTTCGTTTGGTTCGATTCGAAATTAGTCGAAGCAACCAGAGATGTACAAGATCCAACCGTCCATATGTTCTTCAGACTGTTAGCTTTGTGCCATACAGTGATGCCAAACTCTAGGACAGGTTTGTACCAACACTTATATACATATTTTCTGAAAACTTTTTCGTGTAATATTGAAATAACAATTGTATTGTTTTAAATAGATAAACTAATATATCAAGCTCAATCTCCGGATGAAGCGGCGTTAGTTTCTGCTTCCAGAAATTTCGGTATCGTGTTTAAAGAGAGATCTCCAAATAGCATCACGATAGAGGTAAGAGAAACGTGTCCAGTCATTTTAGTAATACCTACTCGAGATTTGAATGATGACAGTTTTGTTTTTTATAGGTGATGGGCAAAAAAGAAGTTTATCAGCTTCTTTGTATTTTAGACTTCAATAACACTCGTAAAAGAATGTCTGTGATATTACAACGTAACGACGAGCTTAAATTATTTTGTAAAGGAGCTGATAACGTGATCTACGAACGATTAAAGGAAGGCGACGAACATTTGAAATTCAAGACGTTGGAACATCTAAATGTACGTATGATGTGATTATACGTAATAATCGAAGCTTGATATAAGAGCTTTTAAAAAAATAGGTACATAATTTGAAAATGTCACTCCGATCCGGATGGATTGGAATTTAAGGTCTATGAACTTCGAATCAACTTGATAAGCTATTGTTATAATTATAACTCTTTTCAGATTTTAAAACCATAATAGTCTTGAGCTTGAGTTCATTTTCCAGAGTTGTACTTTCAAAACAAAATTATGACTGAAAGCTTATCTAAAATTGTTGTACTTTTTGAAATTTAAATTTACGTTTTGTGATTCTACGACCTTCCGAGAACTATAGCTATTCAAAAATTGATGTGAAATAAGTTGCCTATCCAGTTTGCCGTAAATACGTATGTTTTCATTAGGAAATGATATGGTGTAAAATAAGTTGCCTACTCAGTTTGCCGTAAATACGCATTGTTATGTTACATTCTTTTATGACAAGACATATTCAAAGTCAGGTCCCCCAACAACACTCGAATTATTTCCTCTGATCTTCGTTCGATCATCTCCACTATTTTCGTCCTAATCCTTCAAGGATCTGTTAGTGGGTAGTTTTCATACACTTATACGATTTTTTATGCAACAGTCGAAATTTGAGAGATCATATCTCGAGACTGGTTGAACTTGGAACCAAAAAAAATCATATCTATTTGCAAAATAGAATCTACACAATTTATGATAAGTAACTAAATCGTGTATTTTTGGACACTCGTTTAATTTTTTCTCTTTGGTACAAAATTTTTTCATAGACTGAGATACTTCCCTTATTGATCTGACTCTTAGAATTACTTTGAATTTTCCCCTTTGTGTGAGTAATTTTACAAGAGAAAATGTGTAATTTTATTCACTGTTTTGCAGCAATTCGCCGGAGATGGTTTGAGAACGTTGTGTTTAGCTGTTAGAGATCTTGATGAGGCGTTTTTTCTATCTTGGAAAAAAAGACACCTAGAAGCAGCCGCGTCTTTGGAACACCGTGAGGAGAAACTAGACGCTCTGTACAATGAGATCGAGAAAGATATGACGTTATTAGGTACCTATTCTAAGATTTTTTAATCATTTACCTTATATCGAGTGTTTCGTTCGAGATGTCGAAATATTTTCATTTTTTTTCTCTAATTTATTTTCATTGAAATAAATTTAAATTCTAGGGGTTACTGCTATCGAAGATAAACTACAAGATGGCGTACCTCATACGATAGCAAACTTGTTAATGGCAGGCATTAATATTTGGATGTTGACCGGTGATAAACAAGGTGATTTGAATGTTTCTGTAAAAATACATTCATAAAACGAGATTTATTTTCTATTATTGTTATATTTTTCCTCAATGCTTCAAATAATCGCTTGACGTTGAATCGCGTGCAGACAAATAATCAAACGTCTAATTTTATACGAGTATGAAACAATTACAAATAATTTTTTGCGATGTGGATTTACAGAAACAGCTATCAACGTCGGATATGCTTGTCAGTTGCTGAATGATGATATGGAAGTATTGATTGTCGACGGGCATACGCAAGAACAAGTGGATAAGCAGCTACGTAGATGTTTAGACATAATTTCTGGAAGTGTTCATTCGACCGAAAATGATAAACGATACGGCGACAATTTGCATACCGTTAATGTGCTTACTATTAGGTAAAATTTACTCTGAATTATTTATCGAGTTAATTTACCCTGTTCGAAAGGCGTTCTACTCTGTATTTGTGGAAGAAAAAAAATTGATGAACGGCGTCGCTGTATTTTACCTTTTCTTTATACTTATGTATTCGTCGTACGTGTATTGTGTACTACGAAGACGATATGTGTTTTTCGGCGTGTTGCGTGCTGAGGAAAAAAATCTCACGTGTTCGATACGGCCGGTGTGGTCTTGAATAATTGAATGACCATTTGATAAATATTACAAATTTAGGGTTCACATGCTACACGGTTGCTATCGAGTGTTTTATCGAATATAATCCATCTTTGTAGTTTATAGGTATTCTATTCCTATATGATTTTTCTTTTTTCCCCTTATTAGTGAACCGGATGATAAAATAGAAGATATCGACGACGAAACGACATTTTCTCTGGTCATTAATGGACATTCGTTAGTACATGCTTTGCACGTTGACCTTGAAAAAAGTTTTTTAGAAGTTTGCTCAAATTGTGAGTACAACCGTCGTTCAAATTTAATTTATTTGTATTTTGTACGTGCCAATTCTACGTAATTTCACTTTGGTGCAGGTAAAGCGGTAATTTGCTGCCGAGTTACCCCGTTACAGAAAGCTTTGGTGATTGAATTGGTGAAAAATCACAAAAAAGCTGTCACGTTGGCAATCGGAGACGGTGCCAATGATGTATCGATGATCAAAGGTAACACTAGGCCAGATCATGGTCATGGTCGCATTTGTTGAAATTCATTCACAAAGGAACGATTTTTTGTAATTATACTCGTAGCTCTAAGCTGCTACAAATAAATTTACTTTTTTTAAAACAAATTTTCTAAGAGAAAGAGAGTAGGGAATGGAATACTTTCTCTATCGTGAATTTTCAACAAATGTGACCTATGCATGTAACACATTCGACATCATAGTACTAAGGTAAAATGAAATTGGAGAAATTAACTTAATTTATTCATTCCAGCGGCTCATATCGGAGTTGGAATCAGTGGCGAAGAAGGAAACCAAGCGATGCTAGCATCGGATTACTCGATAGCTCAGTTTAGATTTCTACAGCGCTTGCTGTTAGTGCACGGCCGGTGGTCGTACTTACGAATGTCAAAGTTCCTGAGATATTTTTTTTATAAAAATTTCGTTTTTACATTGTGTCATTTTTGGTTTGCATTTTTTTGCGGATTCAGTGCTCAAGTAAGCTGACAATAATATTTTGAAATGATTTTTTTTCTTGTAGCGTTAGTAAACCCATTAGATTTCCATGTGGTTGATTTTTTTAATTTGCTGATTCCAGACAGTATTCGATCCTATGTATATATCGGTGTACAATTTGTTTTACACGTCTCTACCAGTATTAGCTATCGGTATCCTAGATCAAGATGTAAATGATCGAAATAGTATAATATTTCCTCGCCTGTACACTCCTGGTTTACAAAATTTGTTATTCAACAAACGAGAATTCCTTAGGTCTGCGTTGATGGGCTTCTTTGCTTCTGCTATTTTATTTTTGATACCTTATGGTAAAGTATATTCCTTTACAGCTGGCTTGTCTCATTATAGAACTAGCATTAGCTGTTTAATTGTGATATTATTTTTTCATTCAATACCGTGAAAATTGTGCGTCGATTTATAGTTCAATACATTTTTCAGGAGTGTTTATTTATGGCGCTTCGTCGAAAGGGTTTGTGCTGTCTGATTATGTAATAATGAGCAATATTGTATCTACGATTCTCGTCGTTGCTGTCACGATACAAGTACGTACTTATATAATTTTTAATGTAGAATTGTTCAAAAGTGAACTTCATCGAAAATATTTTTAATTTTTTTAAATTTCAGGTAATGATTGAAACTGCATATTGGACAATAATAAACCATATCGTAATCTGGGGTTCGTTTGTGGTTTATTTCTTCATGACTTGGTTGTACACTAAATTTATTGGTGGCAAGTACGCTGGCGCTTTAAACAACGTGAGTTGTATTGCTAAAGTGAATTTCAAGTACATACAAGATGAAAAATGTAACCGTCGAATTAATTTTCATTTTTTTTTCAATGTATAATTCTTGATAGGCTATGACTCAACCGGTATTTTATCTAACTTTGGTTTTGGTTGTGATTATTCTGATCGTACCGGTGCTGGGATGGCGTTTCTACTTCGTTGATATGAGACCTACGCTTTCGGATCGAGTTAGACTGAAACAAAGACTTGAAAGATTAAGGTACCTACTTTGAAAATTTACGCACAGTTTGATTCGGTTTTATCGAGCAAATAATCAAAACGAATGATTTTTCAGAAAACGAGAATCACAAGACATAATGCGTACTCCTTCGGCGAGACATAAACGACGATCGATACGATCTGGTTATGCTTTCGCGCACCAAGAAGGATTTGGAAGACTGATTACTAGCGGTAAGATGAGCGTGTATAGGCACACTCATGATAATTCTACCGATCACGCCAATCACGTTACGCAGAATCACGTTGCGGATGATGATGACGATGATGAAGTTAGTCAGAATGCTACCGACATTTGACGAGGTAATTGCAATAATCAAACAGATTCAACGTAGAAGTATTTTGGTGGCGATTTTATAGCAAATATTTGTTACAGAAGGGTCGGGCAGGTCAGTAAAACCTGTCATCTCGATGTATTTACCTTAAATTCATTCCATAAATTATTGAAATTTGAAAAAAACCATGAAAATTCAATATTATGAAACGTTCGCACAACATGTAATTTACGTACTTAATTCGAATATCGGAGGTTTTTTTGTTTTTGTGTACCTAATATTACTACCGTAGTTTTCCTGTATAACGAACTGCATTTTGTAATAGTTTTTAATGCCTTTGGCTTTAAAGGGGATTTTTTTTTTTAGCAATGATCGCGCAATTCAATTTAGAAGTTCAGTGAAGGAGGTGTTTTAATTTTATTTTATACGTTGAGATTCTTTTTTTTTTGATTTGTCGATTTACGTGTTTTTTAATTTTAATTTTATTTTTCAGTGATATGTTATTTTAATACTGATTTCGTACAATCTATCCGTGTAACTACCATTTTATTTTATTTTTACTATTTTTATCGTTTTTTTTTGTGTTAAACTTTGTATGTATGTGTTACCTCGCTGTAATGAGACTAGTCGTTCTTTTCATTTTCTTACATTATACCAATGAAGATTTCTCAGTTTTATTTTTCAAAATTTTTCATTTTCTGTTTTTTGGTCAATATGGTTACGAAAATCTCAATTTTTGACATATCTGTAATCTTCTTCTTTCTATCCGTTATTTTTTCCTTATTTTCTTAATAATCAAAATATCTGGTATCTTAAAACTTTTTATTGCAAACTATTTCGCTTACAATTTCTCTCATCATTCTGAAAAATGAGTAATATTTTATAATACATATGATAAACATGTTAACATTCAAGATTTCTTTCCTAGAATTACACCTTTTTTTAAAAAGCTACTTCTCTTTTGTGAATCGAAATTTATTTTTGTGAGTTCTTTGTACCTTTATAATTCATCTAAGTTCGAAAAAACGTCCGTAAATAATAGTGTAAAGTTTCTATAAATCAAAATAATGTTTTTTTTATGAATGAAAAATTCGAGATAAAAACGTGCTGCCTTTATTTTGGGATATAAGTTTTTAATTGAATCTCATTTTTACAATATTTTTCAAATTTTTTATTTTTTTGGTATCGGTGGAATAAATTGCTGTAAAAATTCTCTCTTAGCCTTAATAAATGATGTTTGAGTAGTTTTATTATTACTTTGGTAAATCAAAAAATACGTAGGTAGCTAGGTAGGTACGTTATGATGAAAAGTACTTAGTAAAGAAAAACGACGGAAGCATTTGGATTTTTTTTTTTTGTAAATATTGATCTTTTATTTTTAAATTTATACGTTGTGATACTAGAAATTACCTGCTAAAGAAGAATGTTGTTGAGTTTTTATTATAATTTATTTATACCTAGATTGTTTGATTATAAGTTTTTTACGTGATGGTTTCGCATTTAGAGCACTTTTAATATTATTTAAATAGGTATTTAATTTGTTGTATATCTATCAGTTGAAGTCATTCTTTTTATTTTTTTTTCATTTAATTTAGTAATAATTGTTGAAAATGCCTTGAATTGCTTAATAAAAACAAAATGTTTTGTGGTCTTTCAATATAGATGTGCTTCAAAATCATTTATACTTTATACTATCTCGAGTAATTTTGCTGAAGAAATTTTTTTTCATTTACCTATTTTTCTTGTTTAAAGATGCTCTGTCCCGGTGAAGTAACTTATTCAGTTATATCAATTATCAATTATTGTGTTCATGACGTTAATGGTTTAAGAGAAGGACCAACTATGCACAATCTGTAACACAAACTGTTGCTTTTTCATGTAGGTAATTTGATCTTATGATACACAGGTTTAACCTCATTTTTAAATTATTTGTACTTATTTGTAAATTATGGTTTTAAAGAATCACAAAAAATACATTCTTTTTTATTTATGAGGCGTTATTTCCATTATTGAACGTACACTTGCTGGCGACAATTTTCATTTTTCATAAGACTAGTAGTAGCCAGTAAGTAGGCCTACCGCTACCGGAATAATGAAATGTTTTCCAAAATACTCAATTACTCAAATCTAAATTGAGAAGAAAAATTTACGGCTTTGATGCCCTAAAATAAGGTAATCTCAAATCTGTGTAGTGATTGTCGACTCGACTCTGTCTACTCAACTGTCTTCCGTTAAACAATTTTTTACGAAGGATGAATGCAATGCAACTGCAAGGATGGAGGAGAGCAATGAAAAATGTATACTTGTGGTTCGAGTTCCCAACTTCTCGTTTTCATTCTTATGAAATAAAATTCGGACTTCCACGTTCCCCAGAGGGCGCTAGCATTCGTGGTACGTGATTGGTCAGTGATATTCTGTGCTCTTAGGTGCTTATCAAAACGGGACTTTATATCACAAACTTCGGCGATTTCAAATTCGATGTTATATTTCCATTATTTCACATTGAATAAAACTAAATTTACGTATAGAGAATTGCTTTGCGATCGTGCTATCGAGTAAATGTTGTGGTGAATTAAAATAACACTTGCAAAGAACTTTAAATTCATTTAATCGTGCAACTTTGTTTCATCCTTCTAAGCTCACTAAAACACTGTAACTCGAGGTAATATTCATTATTCACAACATATAACGATACTAGAAGTCATATATTAATCAAAAACACTAAAAAAAAAACCACGAAATTTACGAAATTAATGAAATATCGTTGAAAATTAATATGAGAATGAAATCGCCGAAGTTTGTGATAAAAAGTCCCGTTTTGAAATGTAAACAACAAGAGCACAGAAATATCAACAGCCAATCAGAATGCGCGACGGTATCGCCCTCTGGGGAACGTGGAAGTCCGAATGAGAGAACCCTCTGTGATTGGCTAGTTCTTTCTTGTTTTCGACTTCTGACCTCTCATACTAGTCATACTGTTGTAACCGCTGCTTTTATCAAATTACTTACCCAAAGGCAGAAGCTTGCTTACTATTCTTTCTATGAGTTGGCTAATGGCTTGGAAGCTACAGAAACGGGAAAACGTAAAAAAAAATTTTTAAAATATAATAAATGTCATACTACTCATACTCATAAGTCATACGTCAGTCGTCAACGAACGTCAAGTTCAACCGTTTCGTCCGTTTCTCTTTCCAATGAGAAAAATAAAATAATTATTACATTTTTCTCTCAAAATCATAAATTAATTTATTTTAAATTTTAAAAATCAAAATGAAGTATTGAAAGTTGAAACGTCTTGAAATAATTTTTATATATTGTATTTTTCAAAACTATTGATGAAAAAAAAATTAAAAATATTTTGCCTGTTCAACGGGTTTGCATTTTTTACGTGTCTTTTTCTTTCCTCTATTATTTCTTATCAGTAGTTGTTATCACTAAGCAGATTTCCTTCCTCTAATCCTTCAGTTATTTTACCTATCATTTTCGGGAGAAAAATGTGAGATGATCTTCCCGTTTCAACAATTAATTTTTCGAATTTCTGTTGAAAAAAATTGAATTTTACCCTATTAATGCGCGTGGTGATAATTTTTTAAAGCACAAATGGATGTTTCATACGACAAAGATATAAATGTGATGCCAGCTGGTAAGTGAAATCAAAACAATGTGATTTTATTATGCAGATTTCGAGTGATGTAATATTTCTCCTCAGATGAAATTTGTATTCAATTTGTCATTACTGAGGTTTGAATAAAATTATTAATTTTCCAGGCACACCTTCGCGTCAACAACTAGCTAATTTATCACCATATCTTAACTACGATCCTGTATATTTACCACAAACTAGTCAACCAGAATTCATATTCCCCGATGGAGCTACTGAGCAGAGAAGACGATTTGATTTTTCATTTTCTCAAATAGGAACTTCGTGTATGATCGGTGCCAGTATAGGCGGAGCTAATGGATTTTATAATGGTTTAAAAAGTACCACATTATTAGGACAAACGGGGAAACTCCGCCGTACTCAGTATGTAACAATTCGTGAACATTTGAATTGAAAATTGAAATGGTTTGATTATATTTATGACTATGTTTAGGTTATTGAATCATGTTATGAAGCGCGGTGCGGCTACAGCTAATACATTAGGAGTTATAGCAGTTATGTACAGTGCCTTCGGTGTACTTTTGAGTTGTATTCGAACTGATGACGAATATAACACTCTTGCTGCGGCTACAGCATCTGGACTATTATTTAGATCAACTAGTAAGTAACTAAAATAGTACACGCTTTTTAGAAACAGATCCTATAGTTTTGAATCTAATTAAAATTCTTCCGCAGGTGGTTTGAAGAAGTGCGCTTTAGGTGGGTTAACAGGATTTGCAGCTGCATCAGCTTATTGTTTATGGACAAATCGAGATAGATTACAGGACCTTCGTCAGAAACTTCCTCTTTCGTAAATTGCGCGTATTCGTTGTTTGTAGTTTTTTGTTGTATAAATTATTACTTACAATTACGGTTTTTTTCTTCATATTATTTATATGTGTGAATACCATACCTACAGAAATGCTACTTTTTGAAACGAGTCGTCTGAAAGTAACGTGATTGTACGTAAACGTATGTAGTGAGGAAACTGTACTGGTCTGTGTTTGCGATATGTTGAAATGAAATTTTTCCTTATTCAACGTGTCACTAAATTATGATTTTTACCTTTGAGATTTTAAAAATTTATAAAATTTTATTTTTTCATGAAATACGGAGAAATTATTAAGGTATACCTACTCATTTTTTTTGCGAATTTTTTGACGTAGATCGTCATTTTTTCAAAAAAGTAATTACATTTGACAGCAAACACCTTGTCGAACGATTTTTAATTTTCAACTCCATAATGAACCAGCAACTTGATGATGTATGGTTAGCACAATGCTTGCGAAATAAATTCTATCTATTTAATGATCAACGATGTTGCGTACTTCTGGTGTGAAATTGTGAATTATCAAAAAGACAAATTTTTGTTACACATTTTGAAGTAGTTCGCGAAGGTGAAATAATTTTTCGTATCCCTTGTTGCACCATGGAATCCAAATGCGCTTCGTTCTTAGTCTTAATTATTTGTATGTCAGTGTGGGAACTCTCAGACTGCGTAGAATTGAGTGCAGTTCCAGCCGTACTTCTTAAACCGTTCATGCTATTCAACAGGACAGTAGTTGGGAGTAAGTTGAAAGTGAAGTATTGAAAAATTTGCGTAAAATACAAAGTTTGACATGTTCCACAGCTTTTTTCGATCGACCTGATTACGTGTGCAGAATGACACAACAAGGCAAAGACAAACTCTGTCAAGCTGTTTTCAATCAAAAAGACTTCGTACAAAAATACAATGTCCGTTACGGTGATACTTTAGATAAAAATGGTTTCGATTACATATGTCAATCTAAAACATTTAACTGTTTTCTGAATACTATTTTCAAATTGGGCATGGCTCAAAACATGCTACTTTGTCCTCTAGTGAATATTGCTAATGGAAATCAAGTTGATAAACGATATTACTTGAGTACCAGTTACACTTCTGACAAAGTGATTATATTCGAAGCCGGGGATGATGGTAGAGTTTTTGCTGTGGTTGGAGTTTACGTTATGGATTTAGAAAAATTACACCAAGAAAACAAAGAACCTGTTTCGACCAACTAATTTTACGTATCTTTGCTCTTGTTTATTTAAAATTATGTTTAAAAAATTCAAAATGCATAGTTTTAATATGGATTTCGCTATTTTCGCTTGTGAAAAAGTATTTTGAGGCTTTGACTATATTATGTAGGTATTATGGATGTTTAAAGTACCTATCTACATTAACCATTGAATTCAATATAGGTACTCCTTTTTTGAACGTTTTCGTAAATTACTTGAATATTTATATACTTATCTAGGTAGGGAAAAAGAAGTGTTACAGAATACAGAGTTGTAGAATTTTCCAGTCAAGTACCTAAGTAAAGTAATATAGTAGATATACTCAACTGATTTGACCCACTAAAGCTAAATTTCAATAATTTTTTTTTCTTAAAAAAATATTTAGTATGTACATTTTTGCACGTGGAAACTGCCACCCCTTCACCTGCCTTCAACCCACTCCGCTCATTTTATTTGTTAGATACCTCCCTAGTCGAAGCTAACTTTACCAACACTTCAGATTCTAATAAGTTGCATAATGCTTCATATGAAGGTAAACACAAATAACGTTTGAAAAACGATTGCTTTTGTGAAAATTTTTTATTCAAAAAATGTAAAATATTTTCAAGTTTGATTACTGATACACGTTGAAAAAAAAATGATAAATTATACTCGTCTCATTAAATAGACCACGTGTAATGAAAATACATACAATATACACCAGCGTGTAATTATATCATTTTCTTGGGAACAGAACTTTTGCGAATTCTTTTTTACGCGCGAGATTGAAGTTTAACGAACAGGCCGAATTTTTAAACTTTCATTATTAGCGTTTGTCATAAAATCGGAACGAATGATTCGTCATTTATTCACTTGCGTTGAGTATTGGACTATTGGTGTCAGTGAATCGATGCGTATTGTACTTATCGTCTTTAGAACGCCCTCACAGAGCCGGTTTAATACCCAGTTATCACCTAACGCGAATCAAAGTGTGATTTTTCGTCGAGTGTTGCACCTTTTGAAATAATAATTACATAGGCAAGTAAGAATTTATCCTATTATAATAGATTTTATTATTTTTAAAATAATCAGGTACGTGGGTGATCATTTTCTAGTTTTTTAAAAAATTAAGCTAAGTATCTGATAAAAAAAATTCATCGACGATGCTGTAGCCTGTAAGTATTGTAATTCACATATTAATTTTAACAGCTCACACATTTGTCAAATTCTTTTAAAAAATTGATAATTTTCTCAAAAAAATATGAAAATTTCTTCGATGAAGTAATTGTTATGTAAGACTATTTTTAATTTTTTGGGTTAAATGTAGGCTATAAAATAATATCGTCAGGTAACTATCAAATGTCTATAGATAGGTACAACATTGTCGTAAAAATGTTTATTCGTTTATTTGGTGAATGCTGATTGAGCATTTTAACCAGTGTTGCTGGAAAAATACTGTACCATGCATGAAATAGTTCACCAAATATCCATGATTCATCATTAAGTGTATTTCACTATCGTTTAGGTGTTGTTTGTTTGATTTTTTATGTGTTTTCAATCTTACTCAAGGTATGTAAAATCGTCCACTAAAATGATCAACCGAAATTCCATCTTTCATGGGATAAATATACCTTTACCTAGGTACATAGGTAAACCTTAAAAATTGCTATCATATCTTCCCATGCGAAAAACAAACTGACACGTGCTGGGAGGATCTCTACTTTGATAATCATACAGCAAGTTAAGTAATTCAGCATCGTGAACGAAAGTTCTTTCTAAATAAGTGAATTTTTAAAAAGCTAATTATCGTAGTTCGATTGTACAAAAGTACGAACTTTATTTCGCTAAACTCTATAATTCTTATACCCTTACCTACCTATATTTAGATTTTAACGATTAATCACCGCGCCACCGCGACTGTAGTGCAAATGTCTAATGACCTGAGACCTGCTATAACTTGAATTTCGATAATATTGATACCATTCTTATATCACGCTTCGAACGAGTTAACGATTATTCAATCTGTACCTAGCTTTCACTGAAATTTAATTTGTGTGTTCAGGTATTCGGTGGATTTTTGAAAATGTACACGTTACCGAATCTGGTGGCAGTTCAGCGAATTTCTAATTTGCCCATTATTAAATCGAGCTTGGATACTGCGACGAGTATCTATATCAAAGTCAAGGTACGTAAATCATTCTTTTATATTTACCTAGGTATACCTGCTTAGTTGTTATAGTATGTAATACATACGAACTAATAATATGTAAGGCTGGAAATTTTCCATTCAATAATCTTCTGTTCAGTGTTAAGTTGAAAAATAGAACTTAGTATTTTGCAGGCCATTTCCTTGTACTTTTAGAACTTACCTACTTTTAACAAACACCTTTGGTACATACTATTTATCTTCTTGTTAACTTCGATGACTCTCTTGATGAGCGATCTACTCGTGTTTTATGCGGTTGAAGCTGTCTACTATTCTATGATAGATATCTACCTATTACAGAGATAATAATACAAGTGCATGTGAAACGTGATTAGGTATTTATTTTGCAACGTAATTTTCCCTTTAAAAAAAGTATTTGTGTAGATACCTGAATATTCGTATCCAGCTACCAATACTTGAATGAATAGCAAAAAAACTCACAAAAAATCTCGAGACATAAAATTTTACCTATTAAAGTACCTACCTAATGTAATAATACATCTTGACCAAGATTTATAATATGACTAATTCCTACAAAAATTATTCCTAGACACGTGTGTAGATATCAAATTACAAGAAAATTGAAACCATCTCGAACCTAGTTTCAATGTCGTCAATTGTACTCGTAGATTCCAATACGATAATGCACCTATGTATGATGTGGATTTACTCGTAGGTGTACCTTTTTCTTTAAAGGCAATTTCTTTTACCAAATACTTGATTCTTTTAGTCAGTACCAGCGATTTATTCGCAAGATGTCTACCTATATGACATCTTGATTTCATCCACGCATCACATGGTCGACAAAATCTATCCTATTTGCTAGGTGCTGGGTATGGGTAATAAATGAATGATGTAAATACGTGATACAAAGGTTAAGAATATAACGAGAGATTTTTTAATCGTTTTAATCAGCCTGTAGATGATATCGAAGCGCAGACTTTTAATTTATGTAGACGTACCTAGTACTTACTGAATTTTGCTCGTAACCTTAGGTATAGGTATTGCTTCATAATAATTATTTACTCTTATATTATATCCCGAGCACATAATATAACTTATTATATTATTTAGTTATATGTATTGAAAATTATTATTTTTAAAAAATACCTACGGTTAATTTCCGTTCTATGTACTATTGTCTATATTAATCCTGAGCAAAGTTCAGCATCGTTATCTTGCAAACAAATATTTTTATCGACTAATAAGATAATGCCGGTATTCAAGTATGGAGATACGTACACGTAGGTACATATAGTATTAGGTCAACTCATTCACTGACCATGTATCATCACTTGGAATCGGTTTAGGTGCTATTCATCTTAGACGCTTAGTCAGATCTAAGTCAAATTGAAAACCTAATTAAAATTACCTCTCTTCAGAACAATAATATAGTCAACTTGTACGTATTAAAACTGATTAAAATGAGGATTTATCGAGAAAAAATTAAGGCCAGTTTTCTAAATCTTTTTAGAAATTTGTAATGATCTAGCAACGTTTTATGAAAAACTTTCACCGGGTTCAAAATTTCCAAATTTGTTGAAAAATCTAATTTTTGTACATTTTTTTGAAAATTTGTGAGGTAGGTACCCAATTGGGAAAATTTTGATAGAATACGTATTTTAACAATTTTTCCACGATTAATTTTTTTATTTTAGGGAGAAGCGCTAAAAGGTTATTAGATAGGTACTTAAATTTTGAAAAATTACGAGTTTTCTATGATTATTCACTGAATTAAGCATTTCTTCAAGAGTTTAGAAAAGGAGCTGGTGAAAAACATTTCACAGAAAGTTAAGGCTTACAACTCATAAAAACTCATTCAAAACCCCGCGATTGAAAATATTATTAATTTTGGAAGTGTTCTCCTTCAAATTTTAAATAAGTTTCGTAACAAAAATCATGGAGCAGATAAATTGCATAGTAGAAAAAATGGTAAAAAGCCAACTTACAATTTTATGGTCAATCTTTAAAAAAAAAAAAACAAAAAAAACAATTAATGGATAACATAAATATCCGAAAGGGTAAGAGGAGAACTCATTACAAATAATAGGAACAGATTTAGAATTTATTTTCGTAGGTAATTGAAGCATACGTTTCCAAAACGCACTAACTAAGTCTATTTTCAAAGATTCTAAGGTTGCAAGGCCATCTAGCATGAAGTTGCGGCCCAAAATGGCTGATTTTCTGATATGTTGTGCCCAAGGGTCTTGGCTACAACATATCAAAAAATCAGCCAATTTGGGCCATTTCTACGTTTCCAAATTGTACTAAATACCATGAATTTCTTATCAATATTTTTTTGGACTTAGTGCGTTTTGGAAACGTATGCTTTTCAATTCTATTTTTTTTTTTTTTTACTATAAAATTATGTGATACCTACCTACTCATCCTGAGTCATTAAGCGATTCGTATTTAAATGATTAAAGTGGCAAAGGTACAGTGAATAAAAATGAAATAGGAAATTTTTGATGCTTCGAATGTATCAAAAATTTCCTTATTGTAATCTCTATCGAAACTTTGTAGGTTATCTGTATCGTGATGACCGCTATAATAGTACGTTTTCTAAACTTTGGTTCATGAATCATTATTTCTTCTGGCAGCTTTGACCTTCAGATGCGTATATATTTATAAAATTTCAATTTTTTCATCGATACCTAATCGTTTTTAATGGGTGAAAAAAATTCGAAATTTTTCTCGTAATGTTTAGGAATGAGTCATTTTCATTAATTGATTAGATGGCTGTGTTGTAAATTTAGAGAAGTCATGATAGGTAGATTGATTAAAAATTCTAGGATCATGACCCAAAAATTGATTTCGCAAAATAAATTTACTCTTTTTTTTCTAATGCTTACACTCGCATTTTGACTGATAAGCATAATGCACTCTGCAATCTACAAAATTATCAGTTTTGTAATATACAAGTTAATTTAAAAGAATTTCGAAGTATTTTTTCCTTCAGGTTCTTTCACAAGCAACTTATTCTACACATAGATAGGTACCTACTAAGAACTAAAATACATAATACACAAATAATGAGCTAATTTTGAAAATAATGATTTAAAAAAAAAAGGAGATAAGTTGGCAATACATAATCATATAATTTCTAAGTACATTTGTAAAGTTGTAAAATGATTTTATTGGATCTTCATTTTTTTTTGTTTTTTAGAAATCAAATCGTTTAATAGAATGGAGTCTGGGAACTGCAGAAGCCACTGTAACCATTGCAATCGATTTAACCAAACCCGGTATTGTGATGTTGGATGGCCCAATACACCTGATAGATGAAATTTTATGTAAATCGCTGGATATGATGGAAGAAGCAGTACCTATCATCAAGTCTGAGCCCGATAAGGTAAATAATTTCTCAATTTAATTCTACCTATACCAGAAGAATGATTCCGTGGATTTGATAGGCAAAACATGATATAATCTAATTGAGAAATGGAGTTAGTTTTCTCAACAAAAGTACTTAGTTCATTCGTATAATGTATACTCAATTAGGTACTCAGTTTTTAAATCAAAATTACCAATGATAGAGTAAAGAATTCAATTTTTTGCTCCACAAAAATGGTTGAATTTTTTTTTTGTTTTGTTTTTTTGTTGAGTTTAAGTACTTATAGGTAGCTAGATACCTACCTAACTGTTGTCATCGTTCTGATAAATTTTCTCATGCGATTTCTTTTAACAATGAATTGATAGGTACCTACAGTTCGATATTCTTTGTTTCATTAATTCCCGCCATTTCAAATTGTTATTCTGGTTAGAATTACGCGTATAGGTAAGAGTATGCGATTAATTAGAAGAGAACGTGCAGATAAGAATTTTTTCAGCAGGCTACTGTTGAACGTTACTCGGAGGTCAAAGATGAATTTTTTAAATTTCTGAGAAATGCGCGCTTATTTATCGATTGAATTTCTCTAAAAATGTAGGCAATAAATTTGAATGTTGAGTCAGTCACATGATAAATAGGTATAGGTACCTAGTTCCTGTAGGCTGTATGCTGCGAGACTCGAAGTAAAATCTATTTATACTTTATGAAAGTCGAATAGATAATAGGTAGTTTAATAGAGCTAGGAGGCCATGGGAAACAAACTGAACAAATAAACCAACCATCATTTTTACTTTTGAAAGTAAACCTTAAAAATAGAAAATCTGCTGCTCCAAAGTACCTACTTACCTAACGAGGAAGTGAAAAATTCATTAATTTAACTTGAAGTGTTAATTTCAAAATTCATGGGTATCTTCAACGTTTTTAAAAATACAGTAGGAATGTAGGATCTAAACAAAATTTTATGAAATGACTTTACCCTTCCTAAACCATTTTGAAATCTAAACGTTTCAAATTATGAAAAATGTTACGAAAAAAAATTGCAAAAATGAGTTTGATGTATACCTATGGATATTTCTACTTGAATTTTTTCTAGATTCCAACTCAACTTCGCCTTTTTTTACATTGATTTTTTTTAAAATTTCAAATATCGAAATTTACATTTTAGCAAGATGGCACATATTAAAAAATTTGAAAAAACCCATTCCAAAATGAGCTTTTGAATGTGTTGATTAACTCTTCGAATAATAGGAATGATAGTCACAGGCAAAAAAATATATTTTTGAAATATTTTTGGGGTCACTGCAGGGGTTTCTGGACCATAGGGACTAATTTCTGCCACGTTAATCACAAAATTCAACCCAGATCCAGAGGTAAATTCACCTATACGTTCTGCAGTTAAACCTACCTACATTTAATCAAAATTATGTCTGGTTTTCAAGCTCACAAGGATGTTTGAAGTCAATGACTTCAATAGTCTTTGTTTTTGTACGTCTCTTAGTGTCCATATTTATAATATCACGAGAAACTAAAATAGTTCCTTGATCTGAGTTTAGATGTAATTTGTATCTTTTTGACCTCGTCCAAAACCATTGTGAGTCGTTGAACTCAAAATTCGCGACATTATAACGCATAATAACTTTTAGATGGTGTAATTCAAGCGCAATAAGTAAATAATACCTACGTCTATAGGGTACCTATCTAATCTATAAGCAAACGTCAGATGGACTATGTACAGGCACAGGCCTACTTATTAACAATGAAAAAAATACTAACGATACACCATCCTACCTATTCTTGTAAAATACGATTTTGATAAAGGGTGTATTTGCGACACACATGCGTTTTCTTGTACAATTTACGTACGTTAATGGTATAAGGTGATAAAGAACAAGAAAGTGTTTATATCGTTTACATATTATTTATTCGTATACATATACTAGGAATCGAATTCCTATCTCGATAAAAGCGAATAATTATCAGCTAATGTGTTGATTTTTTACCTCCTTTAAAATTATTTATTTAATATTTTCACACGTTAGATAGCAAAAAAAGATTACCTCTAAATTTTTCGTATCGATAAATCTCGTTTCAATTTTATTCTGTGAGCGCGAAAAGCGATATTAGATTGCACGTAATAATAGCAGTATTTCGTTTTGTGTTATTGCGTGTATTTTAGCTGTACATTGCGACCAAAGAATACGTTTCTTCGGTTATGGAGCCAGTTTTAAAGCGTGCTGATTCGGTTAAAGAAATCGGAATCCAAAAAGCGGTCAGTTACAGCAGTTTTGCCGCCGAATCGTTGGATAATGCTTTGACCGTTGCCGATGGATACGTGAACAAGTATTTGCCGGAGTTACCCGATGGTTCTACAAATCCATCGACACCTATTCCAGGTAACTATTTCATTTTAACGCATTTCGCGATTTTTATTTTTTTATTTTTTACCCAAAAATCGCAAATCGACGTTGCTTAAAACAATCTTAACCCCTACCTCTGCTCAAAAAAGTGACTCAGAGCATCTCAACTTATTCCTCAAACTCTTGAACAAACGATGTTGATTATATTTATTGTCGTATGTAACTCATAACACCCATGTGTATTGTATTAAGTATTGAACAGTTTTTATCTGAAGTGCATTTTAAAAATTTGAAATTGAATTTCCTTTTTGATGGCACCTACCTATTGCGTACAATTTTTTCTTCGAAGAGAAGCCAAAAATGATATAAGCAAGATAAACAATGTAAATGAGATAAAATATGACGTCCAATAGGCACACGTCTTATTACGTATACCTGATTGACGTAAATCAATTTGATTAAAAACAAAACAAAAAATCACGATTGTAGGTTATTGTTACCAACAAAATATGTATAGGTAGGTAAGGTACAATACAGGCAAGGCAACATGACGATAAACCTATAAGTAAAGACAAATGAAATGAAACAAAAGTGTAAAAATACCCACAGTGACGTTTTTCTGTAAATAAAGGACGCAATCAAAATACGTAAATAACCTAGTATATTTTATTCGTATATATTTTGTTGAAATATTCTAGATTTGGGTATAAAAATTAGATCACTGATTGCAAATGAGCTAAAGGTACTGAATAAATATGGTTTTTTAGTGTCACCTGAACCTCAGAATCCTACAGAACGAACCATTCGACATGTGAACAAATTTTCAAAAACCTTGAAAAGAAGATTAACCCAACGTACTTTATACGAAGCTAGGGAATTGAAAAAGCAAGGAGTAAATGTCATTCACGTGCTCGTACAACTCGTTGACTTGGTAAGTAATTCAACGCTGGAGACAGAAAAAAAAACTCTAAATGCATAACTTTTCATTTCTAAATGTAGGTATAATACCTAATTATACTTAAAATGTGTTCATACAATTCAATATTCTATAGTTGGCGAAAGATCCAAGAGCTTTTGGACAAAAGATGAAAGATCTGTGGTCACATCTAAGCCAAGATGAGCCGGAAAATCAAGCTCCTCCGCAAAATTTGGAACAACTTATTGTTATGTTGACCAGAGAAGGAGCTAGAAGATTCGTTCATGTTGCCAATTTTACTGCCACTACAACTTATAATATACCGAAACATGCTAAGGAATACTTCACATATTCTATTAATTTATTCAGCGAATATGTTCAAGTAAGTTTAAAATTCGCCAATTTTGAAAATTATTTCCACGACCTATCTATACATAATTTCATTATTTCATTTTTAGAAACTAGAATTAACTCCCAGTGGAATCAAACGTCAAGCTGAAGTTTTAAGATCTGCCATTAATGATATTTTCGACAAATTTCTTTCGTTAATAAAGGTTAGTACTCAACTAACATCTATTTAAAAAAATCGATGCTCATAACAGTCATAACAGTATTAGTAAAATGTCACCATTTTTAGTTCAGGTATCAAACTCCCATTTCCAAGAGTAAATTATAAACAATAAGTACTTAGACATTGATTTTATTTAATTGAACAAATCTTATAAACCATCAAAACGTGCAATCAAAACTATTTTTATTTATTTCCAAAAAAATATATATTTTTTTAAAAATTACTCTTCTAAAACGTTTGAGGTATAGGTACAAAAATTTGATTTTTGCATAAAATCTATCAAGTTCAATTTTTTTGTCCGTATAGAAAATAAATGATTTGCAATTAAAACTTTAAAACATGGAAAAGTTGCCCCAATTTTTAAAAGCTTTAAAAAAATAGGCTAAAATTTGTTTAAAACTGTACCAAAGACTACGATGTATTTTCGAGGTGAGACAATTTATCGTTACAGGTACCCCAAAACGCTTTAATGGTGAGAAACAGAGATTGGCAATGCAGCAATATCGAAAACACAGGCTTCGCATCCGAAACAACGATAAGCAGATTTGATTTTCGGCTATTCGTATTTTTAATCCAGAAATACCAAGATTTAGCCCAATTAACAAATGATAACGATGAACCATTAGAAATCGATTATAGGTTGCAATTTGAACTTTCATATTCAATTCATTAGATTCTAAATTCGATATTTTTCAACTTATTACTTATGCGTTCGTGAAAAACAACAGAATAATTTGTTTTTTTCATAATTTATTTAGAATTTTTTTTTCAATTTTTTATTGTGAACTGATATAGTTTTGTATTGTTGGTTAGACGATTTAGCCGTCGTCCGGTGTAGGCTTTAATAGTGTAACTTTATTTGTGGAAATTGAGAAAAAAATGGTTGTGATACCTCTTTGAACAATTAGGTAATTGTAAATTCGTATTTTTGTTTCATTTCATTGCATTTTTTATTCGTGTATTTTTTGTTATCGTTTTTTTTTCTCGCTGTATCTTTATTCAAACACATATTTTATTTATTCATTGCATATTTTCACGATTTTTAAATACAATTTCTCTAGTTTCTTTCACCATACACACTCTTCTGTAAAACACACACTTTTGGCATTTCAAGTTGCACAACGCACGGTGTTTATGTAGAAAAAAGCATGCCAGAATTTTTAAAAATAAATTCGAACTAATCTGCTTAGTATTAACTGTAGACCTATGTACTTTACTTTTTGTAAAACGTTTTTTGCAAAAATATTGTTTCACCGTGATTTTTGAAACCTTATGTATAGGTACCTACTTAATTTTTTAAAAACTATTTCGCAGTTTTACATCGAAGTAACACATTCTTTATTCGTAATTATTTTTTGGCAATTGGTGATGCCTACAAAAAATAGTTCTGCAACTATTAATTCATTTTTACGAAAATTCGCATTTTTATCTGGAGAGCGAAGCGTCCAATTCTCTAAACTTTCCGAAGAATAAATGAAACTATAAAGAATGTTGAAAAATTGTTTCCACTTTTTTATTGTATTGAACAATGAACTTTGTATTAATGAATGTAGCGTTGTCGTATTGAGCTCATTTAATGAGCATTTTAATTGAACTTTTTTTGCCACAAAGAAATAGTTTTATTTTTTAAAGCATAACAGATCGGAGTCCCATGTAAATAATACGCAAATCAATGTCAAGTCAACCTATTCGAATCCCGTTTACCTATCAAATATTTGCTGTATACAGTATCTTAATCGCCCCTAATATATTAATATCTAAACTAAATTCATCACCGTACTATTGTTACAGCCATCCAGTCCCGCAATCGAACCCAAACCGTCGATTACTCCACTCTCCAACAAAGCTTCCAACAAGAAGAAAGAAAAAAACGCCAAAAACGAAGAAAAAAAAACCACCCCAAACGCCTCGACTTCAAACGGCGATAGCAACACGAAACCTCAAAACGGAGAAATAGTTGCGAACTAATCATTTCAAATTATGTATTAAATTTTACTTGAGTTACATTTATCGTATAAAATAGGTACTAGGTAGTTTATAATTAATTGTAAAATTCATCGTTTATTTAAAAACCCGTTATTGATATTTTTTAATGTGAAATTTTAATAATATTCTTTTTTGTATTTTTTTGTCTCAACGTGAGTAATGTGCAAATATTTTTGAATAAAATTCTCTTTTTAAGTATCAGATTGTGTAATTAGAGAGAGAATTGTAATCTACGTATATAACATCAAATGATTGTTTGGATGAACTTCATTCGATAATATTTCGACTACCTAGGTACCTACTTTTCAAGCGTTCAAAAATTTTCAATTTTAAAAAAATTTGATTTACCTTTGACGTATGTAAAAAAAAATGGAATTTTGAATTTGGATTCTTTTATTTACAATGAAAATAAATACAAAAATGAAGCTCTTTCACAAGAGCTATAAATAAATATTAAAATAAAATACCTAGTAAGAATTCTTTTGAGATCTTTTATTTTATAATTGAGAGTTTTGAAAAATTATCCTCGACGAAAGACGAAACATTGGCGTTGAAAATCATCAGCAAATATACTGTTTGGACATAGCTCGTAAAAACCTAATTTTTCTCACATTTGAAGCTTCTCGTTTGATTTCTTCGTTATTATTGCTATTCAATTCCAGCAATCCAACCGTGTCAATCTGAAAACAAACAAATCGAATTAAAAAGAAGCCACGTTCATCGTATACAACATGAAACTATTTGACGAAGAAAGTAATAATACTCACTGCTTTTTGTTTTTTACTATATTGATTTCGTTTCGTGTGTAAAGAAATCAAAAACTCTAAAATATTAACATCCCATATACAGTTATAATAACAATCACTAGCATCAGAAGTGGCATTTTCGGAAAGACATTTGAAAGCTGTGGAGTAGTCAACTTCATCTAAAAACTGACAAAGAACTGCAGCCTGCGAAACATTTTGGCAAAAATGGTAAAGAAATACATTTTAAGTATATCAACAAATTCGTAATTTTAGAACGTACTTGGGTAAAACACTGAATTTCCATACAGCATCGAACCATACGTTTGTAAGTAAAATCTTCTATAATATTCTTTGGAACCGGTCGGATGAAATAATCACTTGCAGCGACCAAAGCCTTGAGATAATACTTCAGCGCCGTTGAGTGATGTCTTTTCACTGAGAATAAAATCATGATTAAATAATAAATATATTAATGAAATCATGGATACCCGAGATATATCAATATCAGACAGATCTATGTTTGAGAATATTTCTAATTTTTGCTCACCGAAATTCACATCTCCGGCTAATTTCAACCATTGAACGTTTTCGGGCTGATACAAAGAAACGTGATCCAACATTTCAGAAATTACTTCCAAGACAGCTTCTGGATTATAAGCGCTTGGGCTACGTAGGGAAAAAACATTAATAAGAAAAAAGTAACGACGGAAAGAAAAATTCTTGATACTTACTTCGGTACACTCGGTGGCCACAATTGCGTAAAATGAAAATAAAGCTCCAAGTTCGGTTCGTCGCGTAAAATATTATGCAATCGTGCCAGCAGCGAAAATATTGCATTTATAACAGTAACGTCTCTCAATTTCACGAAATACTGAGTTAAACCTGCTTTATTCAGAACCCCGGTGGGATTATCTCGATCAGGAAACTGGCCGATTTGTTTGCGTTGTAGATTTACATTCAAGAATGTCGGTATAACTGTATAAAAATGTTATTAATAATTTTTTCGCGCTTGATTGACGAACCACGAGAAATCTACTTACTTAAATCCCAACAATCCTTCAAGAATTTCTTATTGCCTTTCAGTTGTTTTATTTCTAAACATGCTAATGCTATCGCGTATGACAATTCTAGATATCGAAATCGTTTTTGAAAATTAGTGTTCACCAGGTAATCCAATTCAGACAAATTTATCAAGGTAAGAACACATAATTCCATAATTTGTAATCTTGGTAACACGCTCACATCACCTCCTTGCTGCGCAGTCATCATTAACTTCTTGCAAGAAATTAATAAAGCAGGATAATCTGAAAAATATTTTTAAATTGATCAAATCCTACGCCAGTAGCTTTTTTTTATCATAATCAGACGATAAATTTTACTCACTGATATTCTTGGCTGGCCATAATACAAGCAATTCCATCATATCCACGTACCATTTTTCCCATAAGAGTAATTGAGAAAATCTGGATAACGCAGTCGTGTTGCCGTGGTTTTTTAGTTCTTCATCAGCGGATCTGATCATTTCTCGCGCGGTTGTGTAATTCTAAAAAAAATATGCATCGAAATTATATTCACTAAACACCACAGCATACTTTGAAGTTGCTCACGAAATTGAAATTAACCTTCAATTCCAATAATTCAGTAACTTTTGCTAACGCAGCGTAACAATAATCGCGTAAGAACGGCACCGGTAAATTTGTAGCAATTTTACAAAGGCCGTTAGAAAAATCCCACTGTAGAAAAAAGGACATCACAAAATATAAAAATATGGTCAAAATGCAAAAAATAATAATAAAATGCACCGTACGAACATTATTACAAATACTGGTGATTGTTCTCCCATGATTCATCGAGGTGAATTTCACTATCAATTCTTTCAATTTTACAGGATCGTAAGTTTTAATTATTTCTCTCTCTAGAGCGCTTGTTTCCAATTGAAGATTACCTGTAACTTTATATAAAAATTATGAATACAATGCAAAGACATCTCTACTAAAGAAAAACCATCAACTTACCAATTCTTTTAATATTTTTTGCTTGTCTTTCTTCTTCATCATTCAATTTCTTTTTAAAATGTAAATCGTCATTATCAAATCTAGTTCGTTTCAATTCATTTTTCATAAACAATAAATTTAAATCTTTGTCGTTGCTAATTAAACGAACTGATGATGCGTCCCATTTTTCAGATAAAGTAAGCAAGAATAATCGTATTTTTTGTCGCTCTTCATCACTGATAACATCAATTAGCGGTTTTAATGCCTATAAAAAGAATCAAAAATTTAAATATTCAGCAAGTATTTAGGCAAAAATATGCGATTCAGTTACCTTGATTAAAATATCAACTCCTTTTCGCGACTGGTTTAGCTTGGAAGCGTAATCCATCACTGAAGGATACGGAGAACCTTCTAGTAGCCTTCGAATGGCATTCAGTGTTTGAATTTGAAATAATAAATCTCTAGTTGCAGTGAACTTGCCACTAGCTAAAGTTGACGCTAAATCTAATTCCAACGAATCTCGATACGATATAGGAATTTCTTTTCTCAAATTGTCTGCTTGCAATACGTTAATAATATTCTGAAAACAAATCATTTTTTGGGTTTATGTTTTTTTTCAAATATGTAGTAGTAATAATTAATCATCGATCATTATAATTCAATAATGCATAAGCAATAAATACTCACAGTGTAATTATTTCGAATAGCGGAATAAAATTCTAAAGTTAGATTTCGATTTTCGTCCAGCATCATACCACAAGCACGACAAAAACCTTTCAAATTATCTTCTTTGATTTCGCAAAACCCATCACACGAGCTGTCAAGTGGAAGCATCTTTAATTTATCGAACAAAGCTTTACATGACATGAAATATTCCGAAGCTTCAGCGTGTTGTTCTCTGTAAAGTTTATAATTTCCAAGATCGTAATAAATCTGTAAAAAAATACGAATTCATTCAAACTTTATGTTTCTTTGTAAAAGCAACAAATAATTTTTTCATGAAAAATTATGTATTACTTGACAAAAGAACTTATCGCTAGGTAGCCGCAATCCATTCGGCCAATCTAGAATCAAATCGTAATGCTCTGTAGGAGGCGCGAAATTATGGAATGCTGGAATGACGAAGTAATCCTTCTTCAAAGCAAGTATTTTTTGTAGCACTAGTTCACTCTTTCCTTCGTCATCCATAATTTTAGACATTATTTCGTCAGCAGATTCCACATTCCTATGACATAGTAACATCATAATTTAATATGTATTCCAAGAATACAAACTTATGAAGCAAGATGACACTTACGGTGTAGTGCTACAAAGTACGTTCTTGGATAACATTGGACTGTTGATGATAATATGAAGAGTCCATCTGTGGTACAAACTAATGGCAAATATTTGTTCGTCGCGTAACATTTCGAAATTTAAAGTATGATGCATAGCAGGTATTAATAAATTCTGATCGAAGTCATCGCTCAATAAACATAATAGATCCCTCAACAGTACATACTGTAGTTGCAGAGGTAGCCTAAAAGAAAAAGTTGTAAAATTGAAGTATTGTAGACTGATGTTCAGAATATAATAAATTTTTATAAAATAATTACTTTGATTCTATAACTTCTAGATTCCATTTCCAGTATGCGACTATTTTAAGAGCGAGAACTTTCATAGATAAATGTCTTTTGGAACATTTGAAATTTTTGGTTTTCTCAAGCATATCTTCGGCCGCTGGTTCTACAGATAATGTCAAGAACCTTACCAGCAAATCGCTTGGAACTGGGTCTGTATCCAGAAAAATATTGCGAATTAGTATAACATACAGTGATAAACAAAATACAATATTGTAGATGAATCCACTGCTAAAATACCAGGATTAGGTTTCTTCAAATGTTGCTCCAATAAATTAGGCTGCAGCAAGAATTCAAACCATAAAATAGTGTTAGGTGATATGGGAACATTTCCAGGTCGAAGTAATTCTACATCCATCGTGCAATTTTGGCTGATAGATGATTGAAACAAATGTGAGTAAACGAGATGCTGAATGATTAAATCATCCTTGATAAGAAAGACTGAGCTCCATAATACAGAAAATCTGCAATTTCAAATTAATCAAACGTAAGAAAGAAGCAAAATAAACTTGACCACAGGTAAAAATTAACAAGATTTTATTTAAGATTCAAAGTTACCTAAGAAATTGTAATTATATTCATAACCGGCACATGAAAATGTCACTTATCAGCAAAATTTCTTTCGTGTTTCAATGTTTGATAATGGGCGACGCAGCACGAGGATGCACGAGGGCTACACGAGGGTAAACACAGTCGTCAAAAGAGTAGTATAACGCCAGTTGCTAGGCGCATGTTTTTTTCACGATGTAGTCGAAATTATAATTTTTTTTATGATAAATATTTCTGTCAGAGTTTGGAAAAAAACAAAACAAACAGTTTTTTTGTTTAAAATAGAAACACCGAAAATTGTCTATTTTTATACATTTTTTTCAATAAAAAAGTGCAAAAAAACTGCTTGAAATTTTGTATACAAGGAAGCTGGTATTTAAAAAAACATGTTTTAAGCAGGGTGTTTTAAATGTTTTTTTTTTTGGTTTCAAACTCTTTATCAAACATTTTAAAACATTGCGTTGTTTAAAACATAAAACGTCCAAACTCTGATTTCTGTATTCAGTTAGTCATAAATAAACTTGAATACAATAAATGAATGAAATTATTGTGAAATGAATATTGAATATTACATACGAGTACATAGGCCTATTCATTTTGCCCTAGTGTTTCACTTTCATAATGAAATTTCAAAACGACTCAGAGTTCGAATTCCAGACAATGTACATGAACTGAAATTGAATCCTCTCTGGAAAAACACGACTCCCAATCATAAGTAAAATAATATACAAATACAAATAGGCTTGGATGAAAATGTTTGAACAGCTACGTTTAATGGGAGATTCCATTCAATTATTCGAATGAGATAAGGACTAAGGACTTCGTTTTCAAGTTCAACTTCAAAAAAATTATTGCAGCTAAGTCAAGGAAGTAAGGTATTCATTTTGTATATACATAAGTACATATGTAAATTGAATACCTAAGAACGTCGTGCATGCAAAGTACAAGGAGTAAATTCTAAAATCTAAAATTACGCAGGCCTAAGAGCATTACATTAGTGGGGTCTCTTGATTGTATTTTACCTACTTCACGAAACAGTAGTACGTATTATCAAAGGCCAAAGGGTGATGGAATGGAAATGAATATAAATCAAGTTTAAAAACACACGGTAGGTATTATAAATTCAAGTGGACTTTTTACATTTTTGGTTTTTATTTTTTTTCAATTGATTTTTTAAAAAAAATTTCACGATGAAGCAGATAGCAGATCATGAAATGAAAAATGTTGATTGTCGAGTGAGTAGGTAGTAGTTGAGTCTCGTCTTCAAGACTTCAGTGTGGAAAGAGAAAGACTGGAACTGGAAAGAGGTAGACAAATCGGAAATCGAATACGACTAAATCTATTTGTTTTTGAATAAATTATAAGGTGTGGTGGTCAACTATTTTCTTAAAAATTAAAATAACAAATTATACAAATTTACGATTTACGAATTACAACTTACGTTTTTAAATCTTAAAAATTAAAAAAAAATATTTCCAATAATTTCGAAGTTTCGATTTTGACTTTTCGATTCGATATTCGATCGACCTTCGTAATCGAAGTCTTTCTTCGACTGTCGGATACTGGACTTTATTTTGTCAGCTTGCAAGTAAATGGGGTGCAATTGAAAATGGGTTCTCAATCGTCGCATTCTCAATTATTCTCATCTTCAAAGTTCAAAGTTCCTGTTTTTTTGTTTTCAAGAAGTAGGTACTAGGTAGGTATTACTTGGTAATTGGTATTAGTATTACTCGACACTCGACTGACTCGACTAATGACCATTTACATAAATTTATTAATTTGTTGAAATGAAATATATCAATCTATCAATTTTGAATTTAGGTACGAACTACGAAGTTTTTAGTTTTTCAATCTTTCAAGTTTAACCTTTGAATTTTTGTTTTCAATTTCGATTTCCATTTCAACTCGTTTTTTGACTTTGAGGATTGAAAGAATTCATAATAAATTCAAAATAGACACTCATCACTTCATCAGTCATTAGTCGCAAGTAAGAGTAATTCTAATTCTTCATGAAAAAAAGAGTAAAAAAACTCAAAATTTTTAGAAACAGAAACAATAATAATAATTTGAAAAAATTAAAAATTTATATGATTCAAAATGACTTTTAGACTTTCAATTCAAGTTTCAAGTGACTTTCAACAAATGAACGAATAGTAAAGGCACACTTGGGTAGTGATCAATGATCAATGAATGAAAAAAAGAATACAAAACGAATTGAAAAATTTAATTTAATGTTTAGAAAAATTTAAACCAAAAAAATACAAAATTTGAATTTATTTTGAAACAACCACCGAACACGTATTTTCAATTGCTCCTCATCCACCTAAGAGCTGACAAAATAAGGTCTGGTTCGGGAGTTCGGGACCAGCCAACTACGCACGCGGTTCGCGGCGATCGCGGGCGCGGGGCCCGCGCTTCCTTCGTACGGCGGTGCTCGACGTCGACGGTCGAATCGCGGTTTCGCTTTTGCACTTCGCAGTTCGAGACTCGAGTTTGAAACTATCGGTGTAGAGAGTGATTACGAAGCGTGATCAATCAGCTGTTGATTTTAAATTGTCGTGTTAACTGCCAAATTTTCTACCTGTAAATACTAAATAATCTTCAAAATTTTCAGTTTTATTATACTGTGTTTAATCTATCTACTTCGACTTCACAAAACACTTTCTTTTCGCTGATTCTCTTGTATTGTTATCATTTTGTGTTATCATTAATTTCGATCCTTCGCGTCTGCTTAAATTGTGTTGGAAGTCGTATTTCGTTTCTATTTTGCTGGACAGAACTCAGCAATGATTATAATGACAACTGTCTGAGGTAAGATTTTGTATTAAGTGATAATATTCTAACATTCACTATCCCCATTCCCCATAGCCCTTGCATAGTCCATATTTGTCTGCTTCACTAATCAATGTGAACGGTCCTCATTTTTTTTCAATATGTATGTAAATATCAATGAAACACAAATCAATACCTTTTTCTGTTTCGTCAAATGGTATATACCTACTTTACACGCGTATCGAAAATTGAAAAATCGCATGACTAGAGCATTTCTTTTACTCAGCTTCGTCTCAGTACCACAAGCACAATATTAGTTTAGCAAATTTGCATTTGCATGCTAACTTGCTAAGTAGGTACCTTTATCAATTTTATTGCATTGAAAATGTGGTCACTGTTGTAAATTGTAATGACACTTTTTCGATGCCTATATATTCTGCCTTCTTGTTGTCATATCACATATGTAACTTCGAATATTCTGATGTTTAGTTTTGTCCTACGAACGAAGTTTACGAATTCGTTATCTTATTTATTTTCATTGTAGTGAGAATAATGTTATTTAGGTATATCAACCTGTTTGTGATACATTTAAAATCAGGGTCATTGTATTACTCTCGTTGTGTCGTATGGTCATAAAACATTCACATAAAGTACCTATCAAGCAAAGTATCAAGTTACTGTAGCTTACTTGTAATTTCCCATGTGTTTTGTGAATACATGAAGTCGAATTTGGTGCATGATTTTAAAAACGTCATCTTTGGACAGAGAATTGAGGAAGCCTCTCCACTTTTCCAGTTTTCTTTCTAGGTACGAGGGATATTTTGAAGAAACAAGTACCTACAGGTATATAATTAGGTAGATATGTTATGAAATGACTGAATGATATGATTAGAGCTTCGACCAAGAAAATCATAACGAAACGATTGTTCCATGAATATTTCATACAAATCTTTGTGCATTTCTTAAAATTGAAATTATGACATTACGCTTACGAATTTCTTGAAAAATATTTTCTGTTGTAATCAATGGAAAATATCGATTTTGTAGTGAAAGTTCCACAATGCTACTCATTGTATTTCTTCGTTTGCTACCGTAACAAACACATGAATAATTGACTGTAATAATCTCCATACAATAGACAATAAAAAATTAATACGAAATGGGATTAGAGTTTGTAAACCATTTGATTCGTTTATTGGGCAAAAAATTAACAAATTCTGATTACTTACTCTCAAAGAATAAACACGCAGAAAAATGAAACACGTTCGATAACAATCCATTTGAGCTCAAAAATTTTTGTTTATAGGCTACTTTTGACATGCAAATTTAAAGGTATTTATTTCTTGCTTGCAAATTTGTATTTATGTATTATTTAAATTTTCAAAAATGTCAAAACGAAACAAGCATCATTTTAAACGAATAGGTACCTACCTATTTATAGGTATTGATTCCTGTGAGTAGCAAATCAGTAGGTATAGGCATTTGAATTTGGTTAGCGTGGTTTTATTTCATTTCTGTATTTTGAACCTGGTATTGTTTGAGTTAGATTACTCTTGAGGACAGTCATTTAATCCGGTACAATAGTAGTTATAGGTAATGCTCGTAATCGTATAACTGCCTTCTTCATTTTATCGTTGGAAACGTTATGGCTTGGTATACAGGATGTCCGGTATAAACTACATGCATCAATACATGCATGTATTGTATTTATTTTGTTGATAGGCTCATGATACAAGTACCTTACGTTAGCTTTAATCATTAAACAAGTAACAGAGTTGAAAACGTTGAAAGGTGTCTTTTATGTGTGATATAACGGTTATTAAATTCAATTTTGAGTGATTAAATGGTCTGAAACCCTCATGACCAAAATTCCCACTGTCCAAAATTAATTTTTCGATTTTTGAAGAATTTTTAAAAATTAAAAATTGTTATGTTTTTCTAGTCTTGAAACTGTATAATAATTCCCCCGAATCATCTCAATATTTTTGACCATTTTGGAGTCACCAGCACGATTTTCGATTTCTGCTGAATCTCCAGAAAGTGTGTACCGGAATCAATTTGGACACCTGCAACTCTAGTTGTAGCTTATGAGCTGATTTTCAGGCGAACACTTCAAGTGTGTTTGGAAATTCAGATTTTGGGAAGCTGATTTTAGACGAGACAAAGTCATTCGTGCAAATTTTAAAAATTTCCTTACGAACAGAAAAATGTTGATTTTTTTGAATTTTTTTTCCCAAATATTCTGGTCACAAAAAAAACGCATTCTATAGGTGTTCTGAAAATCGACCTTATTGTGGATAAACTTGCTATAAGTAAGTCGAGAATAAGCCGAGCCAGTTGTCCAAATTAATTTCCACGTTTTTTGGAGAAATTAAAAATCACGCTGGAAGCTCCAGAATAGCTGGAAATTTTAAAATTCGAATGGGGAGGTTTTATGCAAAATAAGTTTCAAAATTTGCCTGCAAACAGGAAAATTTTCATTTTTAAAATTTTTTTCTTGTAAATACGTATTTGGTTTTAAAAAACCCTCTCGCGATGTCCATCTGGAAATCGTTTCGAATGTAGATAAACCCTTTCAACTGATCGACAATTAGTCACGACTCGATTTTTAGCTGCCCAAATTAATTTCCTTCCTTTCCCTGCCAGAGAAATTAAAAATTTTTGATAAGTCTAAAATCGCGTTGGAGGCTTCAGAAAGGCAAGAAAGGTTATGAAAATTTTAGACCACACTCTTTCCGAAACATATTGGCGTAAAACAATCTACATTCATTGTGCTGGTAGTGGCTCTAAAGCAATGTTAATCCAATTACCTAACTGTGCGAATAAAAATGTATACGTCACTGAAAATAAGACGATTACTCTGTGAGGTTTCTGAGTTTCCGAGAAACAAACTCCCTTCTTTTCCTTCGTTTGATTCTCAAATTCAGATAGAACATCGAAATATTTTCTATGAATTCTGTGAAATTCATAATTTCTTTTCATTCGAATAGAAGTAGGTACTTATGTAAATCTAGATCACAACTCACTAGGTAATTGCTCCACCTCCATGTCTATTTTGTCAAAAAAAAAAAAAAATTATAAATATCAAAACTTCATGCAAAGCATTTCCTGGACGTTCAAGCTATACATTTTGTTGTAGATAAAAATCAGAAATGGGAATAATGTTTATCAAAACTATGTATGAGTTCATATGTAGAGGTACATGAATTATCATGTTTCATCTCATCAGTCATCACCTATAAGTATCAGCCAAGTGAAGCATTGCGATTTGTCATCTCTATCGTCAATAGTTTTAATTTTTTGTTTGTCTATGGAAAAATCAGGCGTATTATTTATAATAGATAATGTATTTAGGTTATCACGTGGGAAATTTAACCCCCTTCAAATAAGAACGCTTGTTAACTCGGTTTGCGATCAAGCGTAAAATGTTAATTTCTCTTTTTTCTTCGTTTCCATAATTATTATGAACTTGTGTCAGAGAGTCCTTGAAAAGTTATTTCCACTCTAAACAGCCGAAGATCGAATTTGTGGTTATGAAAATGGTGTTAGTTTAAAGAGTGTGGTATGCGAGCAGGAAAATCAATAAGCAAAACCTCGTATAATACTATTAGGAGCATTTTTATTACGCTCTGTGATAATGAATAGCTGGCGTACTTCACATCGTGCTGAATTTGTTCGTATAAAGTGAGCAAAAGATACGCGTGCGTGATTTCTAAAACGATTTTTGTGTCTTTGACTTTGAAATGAAAATTCTATGTCAAAAATGCTGGGCTACCCGTTGCGTGATGCGGCTACTACTTTATACACAATTTCGGTCAAACCTTTGTTTTACTTTTAATTTAGTACCTAGGTTGTTAATTCCGATGTTATACTCTTCTTACGATTTTTTTCGCTTATTCGGACACGGAAAGATTTACCTAACACGCGATTTTATTAATACATTTTGAATGTAAAAATAGAATTCATTTTTCAAGTATAGGGATCGTGAATTTTTTTCCCCATCTTACCCGTTTTTTGATTACCTTACTTACCATAGGTATACTTATCTCGCAAATTATTCATCAAATTTGTTCGCATGAATCGTGATTAATTTTTATTTAACTCAATTTCACGTACCTACCTAAATCTGAACACTATGCACTTAACCAGTCTCATGTTGTCATTAACGTACGATTTATTATTTCGTCATTATAAACTTGACGATTATCTGTCATATTATCAAAATTAATTTCGCTTCAAGCGTTACGTTTTCTGATTTCGAATAAAATAAAATCAAGTGTGTTAGTAGGTAATGATAATGTACGGTCAGTTTCATTTTTTTCCTTACGTGGAAACATATTTAATTACTATTGTTGTTTTTTAATAATATGCTTCGTATTTGGTTATATCGATGAAAGATCTATAAGTAGGTAAATGGTGGTTGTCGATATGCGATTCTTGCAACGTTTCTCGTATAGATATAATGTATGTAGTGGAGGCAAATAAGAAAAGAAAAAAACATTTTTAGCTACCCAAGCTTTTATGATGAAAAATTGTCAGGGGTGGTCCCCTGAATAATTCCTGAGAACTACCACCCCACAGACCCCCGGCTAATTTTTTTATGGGGGGTTGAACCCCCCAAAAATGGGTTTTTTGTAGTTTTATCCTCAGGGGTTGATTTTACGGCGAAAATAGCTTTAGTTTTGTATTCTACGTCAAATTTCCGATCTATTGATGTATCAACTGTCTTTCTACCCCTAAGGGGGGTGGAGCTAGAACCATTCGAATGTGAGGGGTTTTCTAAAAAACCCCAAAATGCTATGGGCGCATAAGATGGGTTAAATGGCCACCGAGAGCGTTCGGGTTGATACTAGCATGGAAGGTAGGTACTATCGAGAAACTACCGCGTGAAAAATTTCAGATCCACACCACCTCCCCTTTTTGGGGAACCCCCCTTTTCTGAAATTTCAATAGCACTTTTCTCAGCCCCATTTTAACCGATTTTGAAAATTTTTCAGTATGTAATGTATATCCTTGGTAGGTATCCCCACAAAAATTTTCAACCCCCTCCCCTCATATTTACCCCTCAAAACTGCATAAAATGTGTCTTCGCAAGGTTTGAGGGCAAAATGGGAATTTCGGGGAAAATAACTAGATATTGATAAGTTGAGTGTCGTTTTCTTATGATTCGATACCGCTGAGCACGAATATGACGTCACATTTTTTGCTACACTCATCTAGCCCTTTCCAAAGCACTTAGACCCCTCAATTTGTACTATTGTTAAAAAACATAAAATAAGTTGAAAAACGCTATTTTGAGGGGTAAATATGAGGGGAGGGGGTTGAGAATTTTTGTGGGGATACCTACCAAGGATATACATTACATACTGAAAAATTTTCAAAATCGGTTAAAATGGGGCTGAGAAAAGTGCTATTGAAATTTCAGAAAAGGGAGGTTCCCCAAAAAGGGGAGGTGGTGTGGATCTGAAATTTTTCACGCGGTAGTTTCTCGATAGTACCTACCTTCCATGCTAGTATCAACCCGAACGCTCTCGGTGGCCATTTAACCCCTCTTATGCGCCCATAGCATTTTGGGGTTTTTTAGAAAACCCCTCACATTCGAATGGTTCTAGCTCCACCCCCCTTAGGGGTAGAAAGACAGTTGATACATCAATAGATCGGAAATTTGACGTAGAATACAAAACTAAAGCTATTTTCGCCGTAAAATCAACCCCTGAGGATAAAACTACAAAAAACCCATTTTTGGGGGGTTCAACCCCCCATAAAAAAATTAGCCGGGGGTCTGTGGGGTGGTAGTTCTCAGGAATTATTCAGGGGACCACCCCTGACAATTTTTCATCATAAAAGGTTGGGTAGCCAAAAATGTTTTTTTTTATTCAAATATGATGCTAATTTGCCTCCACTAATGATTGTGTAATCAATCATATTCGTGTATTATTGGCCAATTGGGTTATTGTTCATACAACGAACTGATTGTCTTTGTTGTTCTTTTCGTGAAATTTTCTATCAATTTTAATCAAAAAAGGAAAAACTGTTCCAAAACAACTGTGAGTTGACCTTGTTCAAGCCCCCCATTAAATTTTGGCAATGAAATAACGATGCATAGATTTCTTTACTTAAACTAAATTCAGCTCTTTTCTTCTTGAAGGACTTTTTTGTAGATAGGGAAAGCTCCAGCAATTGGCTCAGAATTGCATTCTTCTGCTGAGAAACACAAAAAATGCCATCTATCTGTTAGAATTGATCCCCCCCCCCGGATTTCACAGGCAGGTTTCAATAAATCTGGAGCCTCCATTAGAAATCTAGTTCCAAAGCTAAAATAAAACCCTGGAGCAATATAGTCCGAATTGCTAGAGAAAAGTCAATTTTTCCTGATGGCTTTAAATCGGCTCTGACGAGGCTGTCGAATTCGATCCTACGGTAGAGGGGAAAAAGTTGAAGAAATTTCGAGTAATTTTCTGCAGAAGTGAACTATTTTTGGTTAAATACTTTTTTAACGATTCAAAATTTATCGAACATTAGGGTAGGAATTAATTCATCATCAGCTGCTGAAGGCGTTTATAACAAAAGCCTTTTGGCATACGATTTTGAATTCGGTCAATTCGTGTTTTTTTTTAAATTAAAAAATATCACAATTTGTTGATATTAAAAAAAGTTTTTTTTTAAATTTTAAAATAAGGGGAGTGGGTCTTGTGGCAAACATTTTTTTCAGGGACACCTTACCAAAATCAACGATCATTTTTTTAAATTTTTAGCAAGTTTTTCTCCATTTAAATAGGCTGAGAATACTCTTGTAGAATTTTAATTAAGTAATTTTTTTCCTTTTTAACACTGTTGTCTGAATAAAATTTCGATCAATTCTTTTGTTACATGATACTTTGGTAAATTTCAATCTCGTACAAATTAAATCATGCCAAGTGCCAATGGCCATCAATTTGAAGTAGGTGCACACTTCATAGTACTTGTACTTCTTTGACTATTTAGTTTTCCAATTAATACGAGTAATTTCCACTGATTTTGACATTGTATGGTAGATTCGTTGTTGAAATTTTCGATGTTAATAGTCATGTAATAATTTTAATCGAGTGTAACTGCGAATGATTTTTCTGTCCAATTCATTTCCAATGCTTCGAATGCAAATTAATTTTTGTCAAGTACACTCTCGATGGTAATTTGTATAAAGCTATAACGTTTAATAATATCGTTAATGTCTATTCCATTTCCGATTATTAATTATCATCTAGAATTATTATTGTTTTGTTACAAGCCATTATCGCCGTTCTTTTTTTTTTAAATCGACTATCGTTTGAGACTTTTCAACTTTCACGAAATATCGAATATATTTTACAACCGATGGGATTGTCGTCTCGTCGTTTTATGGGTTTTGCTGCTTCGCAGCAGGAAACCTTATACAATTCGCTTTTCCTCATTTTTACCGACTTTGCCGGAAACGGAAAAGTAAGGTATTGTATTTGTCATGATGGTTGAGGATTTGGGTGGGGGTGGGTTTTCTTGACGTTTTGGAGTGTGCTGATCACGATAAGACATATGGCGCAAAACGAGATAAGTTTATATATATATGTATAGATTTCCCCCACACATTACGCAGCCCATGATAATTCACTGACTTTTTGCGGACCGACTTGTGTTGGCACTAGCAGGGGCGCGCTCCATTTTTTCCACGTGTTCTCACAGCAGCTTACTGCTTGGCCATGAGAAGATGGTATATACTCCACCAGGTTGGAAAAAGACTTACATTTAGTCTTGTAATTCGATTTTCGATTTTTGAGGAGGGCTCCCCACTCAAGTGTATGTTTTTTAGATATTCCCCAGACTTTTTCCGCCTCCAAAAAAATGTTTTCATTGACTTACAGAGAGGTGAGGAGCTCGATTCGCTCGTGTATGTAACGCCAAGTTGATGAAATCGGATAATGCAGGTCTTTAGTGGTGTTTTGCCTCATATTTACACTGTGTTGGCTTGTTTCTAATGTCTGTGGCGAGTGAAAACAGAAAAGACTTTTTGCAGCCCGGTACTGGGCTGCAAAAAGTCCTGATGGGCCGCAAAAAGTCTGAGGTTTATCTAGTATGGGCTGCGTAATACCACGTTTCATGTGTATATATTTATTTATATATTGATACAGGCTTGCTACAGCTTATACAGGCCCGTTTCTGGAAGTGACATCGACTATCCGAGGCCCGACGCGACGTTCCGAGGCCCGTTAGCGGGTCTCGGAACGTTTTCCTATTAAAAACTATATTTTCATGATGTACACACTTCAGGGATGCTATAGACAAATTTTTGTCTGGGACTCACAAAGTAGGTATCATACCTACAGTATATACAGCTTACCTTACTTCACCCCACACAGAAACTTCATACTCGCGTCATTCCTGTATAAATCACTGCTTGGAGATCGCACCAACGGTTCTAGACCCGGCTTGATAGCCGCTAGCAAGGCGCATGCGCGAACGAATTTACCAGGCACTCTTTAAAATTTTTCCAAGTGTCAAAGACGAGGGCCTCGGATCGTCAGTACGATGTACTGGGTCTCGGATAGTAAGCAAGTTCCATATAGATATATTTATATATCAATTTATGTATAAATTTGTGTCACGCTGAACTCAAAAGCTCCGAACTTTAAGTCGAAACTGATGATGGCAAAATATTGCTTTGATACTGAACTAGAGAAATTTTTAATTTGGTCGAAATCGGTTCAGCCGTTTACGAGATATGAACGTTTAAGTGTGTTTCAACGTTATGGATAAGCAGAAATTTGTGTAAACCCTTATATCTCGCAAACGGCTCACCCCCAACAAACAGATGGGGTGGTTAGGGTGTGTAGGTTGCAGATTGGTACGCCGAAGGTCGGGTGTTCGAATCCCGCGCGAGTCAAGAGGAGAAAATTTTTTGTTGATTTTTTTGTTAATTTTTTTGTTAATTTTATCCGTCCAAAATTTTTTTGCCATAAAAAATCAAAATTTTTCAAAAATTTCTAGTGTAATTTTTGTTTTAACAAAAAACATTAAGTTTTTGGTAAATAGCCAGTAAATTTTGATAATTTTTTTTTTTTTGTTAATTAATAGTAATTTTTAGTAAATAAAATGATTAGTTATTTTTGGTGAATTACTCGTAATTAAAGTTGGTCGAAAATTTTGGTAAATTGCTTGGGTAATTTTTGGTAAATTAGTAAAAACCTTTGACAGTAAATTACTGGGGTAGTTAAAATTCGGTAAAAAATTGGTAAATTAGTGAGGAAATGTCTCGTAAATTACTGAGGTGAATGTTGGTAAATTGCTGGGGTAATTTTTGGTAAAATGGAAAATTGGTAAATTAGTGGGTAATGTCTGGTAAATTACTGAGGTAAATGTTAGTAAATTGCTGGGGTAATTTTTAGTAAATTCGTAAATTTTGGTAAAGTCGTAAATTTTGGTAAATTAATAAATTTGGGTAAATTCGTAAATTTTGGTAAAATGGTAAATTTTGGTAAATTGTTAAATTTTGATAAATTCGTAAATTTTAGTGAATTGGTAAATTTTGGTAAATTGGTAAATTTTAGTAAATCGGTAAATTTTGGTAAATTGGTAAATTTTGGTAAATTGGTGAATTTTGGTAAATTGGTAAATGTTGGTAAATTGGTAAATTTCAGTAAATAGCTAAATTTCAATTCTGGATAAAAATTAAGCCATTAAAAACCTCTAAATTTTGGTAAATCGGTAAATTTAGGTAAATTGGTAAATTTTAGTAAATAGGTAAATTTTGGTAAATAGGTAAATTTTGGTAAATTTTGGTAAATTGGTAAATTTCGGTAAATAGGTAAATTTCGGTAAATAGGTAAATTTCAGTAAATACGTAAATTTCGGTAAATAGGTAAATTGGTAAATTTTGGTAAATTGGTAAATTTTGGTAAATAGCTAAATTTCGGTAAATTGGTAAATTTCGGTAATAATTTTGTTTTTTGTCAACAATTTTCCTGATATATTATTCCACTTGTAATATGACGGTTACGTCCTCATGAGTACGCTAATTATTATTTGAAAATCAATTTCATAAAAGTGTAATATGATGGCTACTTATGATTGACTATTTTATTTTGTCGATATTTTCGACTTTTCGTATTCATTAAATCGGTAAATTTGGGTACTTCCGCGCATTTTGAAAAATTGGTAAATTTTTAAGTAATGTCTGGTAAATTACTGAGATAAATGTTGGTAAATTACTGGTGTATATTTAGAGCAAAGTCGGTTGATCTTGCGAACTGCGCAAGATGTTTTTTTCAACTGCACAAGTAGCTAATTAGGAAATGACGAATTTTGAGGAGACCTAAGTATACCTATTCATTTGTACAATTTTGAGAGAATGTAATATCAAATTGGAATTGGAGGATCGTCGGAAAATCTTTTGATTTTCTTTGTTCAAATAAAAAAGAACAACATCTAAAATTGAAAAATGCCCCCTCCTTTTCAAAAAAAAATCACAACTAGCAAATAAAATACAGCTAATGTATAGTACGAGTATTTTAATCTCATATCTGGAAAACTAGCATAAATCATATCTGGTAATTATGACACTAGATCATCCACTACAATTTCATAGATGTTGTGTTTGGTTTACCTACTTTTACGTATTTCAAACGCAACGAAATACGTAAAAATATTGTACCAAAACGGAGTAATCCTACTATGTAACGAAAGTACATCTATTTGTGATTGTGGTTTAACGACCTTCTAATCTCATTTCAAATATAAAGTATTTTTTATCAGAGAAAAATGTACACATGCGATTGAAATTTTCTTTTGATAGCGAGTTATATAATAATAATGATGGTAATTGGAACATTACTAAGGGTTCGGCATTTACTTAGGTATATTTTTTTAATACGATTTAGCTTAGTATTTTTCCGTTTTCCATAAATAAGTATATATGTGTAGGGGGAAGTAAGGTAGACATCACTGGGTAAATTATATGTAAGTAGGTATCATTTATTGCATTCTGAGCAATAAAATGTAATGCGAGTAAGTTAAGAGGCCACGAGTTGCATTGCATTGTTATTTAGAGTAATAATTTTCGGTAAAATGAAGATTTCACTTGATCATTGAATTGCAGGAAATATGAGATGAGCATCCACGTACCACGTATACCATACTTATGCTTATGACTGCGTATAAATTTGCGTTGCTGTGTTGAAATGGTTAAAAATTTAAAACTCGTGTGCATTTTCTTTACGCGGTTAAACTTTCGAGTAATATATTTCGTTTATTAATTAATATAATTATGTTTCGGGCGAAAGCGCACGTTACATCTTTTTATGCTCATTCTTTTACAATTTCATACTACATACATGCATTAATTGTATTAGCCTATGCGTAGATGTGTATAGGTAAGGTACTATATAAGCATACGAAATGAAGTACACTGAAGAAACTAATAAGTAAATTATTTATGTGAATTTCCGCGTTACGCGTTAGCGTGGTGCATCTTTGGTCAAGTTGCTATTCTTGAACTTGAATTTACTATTTTCGTGATTTGTTTCTCTTCATTTAAATTACTCGAGTGGTTTAATTGTTTAGCACTTATGTCTCATTTAGGAAGTTTCATTTTTTACTAAACAATTAAACGTTTTTTTATAATGTTACACTAGCGTTAAAATAAAAATGAAACAAATTGTGTTACGTAACAACGAAGTGAATAACCATAGCTGAGGAATTTTCAATGAGAGCTCTAAAAGCGTAGAAATGAGAAGAATAAGTAGGGAAAAATGATTTTTCCAAAGAGATAAGAGTTTGAATAAAAGTGGTTAGATTTTGCAACAATTGAAACCAATAAATTCAAATCCTGACCCTTCTATAACAATTTGAAATTCTCAGATATAAAACAGAAAATTCGAAGGAAGCTTCGAACATATGTGATTGTTTTCGAGTTTATAATATGGTCTTGGTGTAAAGATTGTTGTCATTTCAACTATGTATTTCGTTTTGTTTGTTTTTTTTTTTAATTGGAGAGTTTGAGGTTCTCTGTGATAACAACTTTTTTTTAAATTTTCAAATTTTGAAAAATTCTTCAAGAATCCAAAAATGAACTAAAATTTTTGTTACTGCTCTCGTGTGGCATGCACTTTTGACTAGCTCAGTCTAGTTTAAAATGAAGAATACAGTGAAACACAGGTATGAAAAATGAAGGCTAACAATGTGAGAAAATGGTTTCATGTGAGTTTGTTTCACACTTGAATAAGAGGCTCGGAAACAAAAAAAAAACTGAAAAAACAAGGGTTTTTGCTTTTTTTACTTTTTAGTTTTTTTTTTCGTAAATTGATTACATATGATAAGATACAGACAGCCAAAAAACTGCCAAAAGCAAGAAATCAGAGTAATGAATTTGCAAAAAAGCTGAACAAATAAAGCTTTTGAAGTTTTGCCTAGCTTTTAGGTTTTCAATCAATCACACAGCTTTGGCTAGCTTTCAGCTTTGAAAAGCCCCAAACTTCCTCAGTTCCTTGGTTTTCAGCTTTTAGGATTTAGCTTTCACTTAGCTTTCCATTCCATCTCTGGCTTTATGATCTATATTTAAAATAAATAGTAAAACATAATTTAATTAATCAATCTATTTCCAAATTATAAAATCTCTCATCTGGAAATGTTAATCACTAATCACAGATTGGTCCTTCCAAAATACTGTTCACTGATTGGCTACAAATTGAAAAACTTATGATTAAAATCAATTGAAAAACCCTAAAAAAAAAATCCAAGAAGTCAACTTACTACTGATGATTACTATACACTAATTTTCCGGAATTGCCCTTCATCAGGTGACCGTCTGAGATTCTGAGATCGATTTTATACCTCAAACGTAATTTTCATGGTCATTTTAAAAACTGAAAAAATTGAAAAAATTTCATTACCTATTTCATGATTAATGATCAAATTTTGAAAACACAAAAACACACTGTGTCCTTTTTCTAGGATTCAACTCACATAAAATGTATTAACTCACCTGATGAAAAAATTTCACCAAGAACACTTTTGGCTTTTATCTCATGAATTAGTCCTATGCAATTCATGATTTTGCAAAATTTCAGAAAGAATAACTGCTCAGTGCTCACTCACTCAAATGAATAAATATGAATTTAACACTAAAGATTTTTAATTTTTTGGATAAGAAATTTCATGAAGAGTATTTGTGAGAAGAGTCAATTTTTTGAAAAATCAAAAATCGATACTTACTAAATTTTTTTCGGAAAAAAATGTTTTTTTTTTTAATTCTTGTAAATATAAAATTTGAAACTCTGGTAGGTAAATGAAAGTTCAAGTCGGAAACCAAAAAAAAATTCACGGTTTTTTGATATCACTCTGCACTTTTTTTGAATCCCCTTTCAATTCTTCATACGATATAAAAAAGGGCTGAGAACAAACCAAAAAGTATTCTCAAATCTAAATAGGTAACGTTGGTATTTTGTTGTTGGAAGCAGGAAGCGGAAGGAGTGTAAATTCTGAAAAGGAGGTACTGGCTCAAGGATCTGTAGAAATTTTGAAAAATCCTGTGATAGCCCTAAATTTTATTAGACACCCTGATTGGAACCTGAAATTTTTCCTGTTCGAGTGGTGGTGTATTTTTGCATGCGTTTTTCGCGTTGTAATTTCTTTCAAATACCAGAATATGCAATCTGTTCTTATGAATTTTTTCTTTTATTATTGGGGAAATATTTAGGAATGCAGGTACCAATTTTTTGACCACTGTTGTCAACTTCAAAAATGCGAAATGTTTTTCAAATTTTACCCAAATATTTCTCGATTTTTCGGAAATGACAACAATGACCAAAACATTGGTATAAGTACCGCTGCATTTCAAAATACCCCCCCCCCCCCCGCCTCCAAAGTTTCAAAAATTATATCTTTCGGGGTTTAGGCTGAAGAAAGACTGTGAGGTGAGAACACTATTTCTTCTCTGTAGGGACACCTACGAGGAAAAAAAACTTTTCTTTGCGACATTCAACTCAAAATGAAGGTCTCCATCAAATTTGGTCAAAATCTTCCTGAATTTGTTTTCGCGATCTTCCTGCAGTTTGTTTATGACAAACGTTGGCTGAAACACCCTATAAAATAAAGCAAAATGGATTTATGGAAATAGCATATCTACATAAGTTATACTCGAATGTCAGTGTTATGTCTTGTCAAGAGATCATTACATAATAGGTAATAGCAAATTACCTGACGTCGTCGTTGGTTGGCAATGTTGGCATGAAAATGAAATGAACCAAGTTGAATTACGCATATTGGCTCGTTAAATTTTCCATTGTATGGTACCTACTTACTGTTCAGTCCACTGTTCTGTATGTAGTCTGTTACCTGTACCAAGTGTACCATATACCAAATCCAATAATTATGCAGGGAATGCAGGATTGCTGTATGTATTTTGTAGATTGTAGCTTGTCGGCGGATTACTATGGTCATACAGCCATATAGTCTGCATGCTGAGGTTGTATGCACTTTGGAACGATGATTCGTCGTAATTACTATTCACTCGCCTTTGCTTATAATAGAAAGTTTTTTTTTGTTGTTGTTTTCATCGTGTAATGACCGCACCAACATCGGATGTGAGATTATCTCGCATTGTGAATCGCGTATCACCCTATAGAGAAATTAGGCGCTTCTATAATTTTTTCATTATTTATGCTCGCGTACGCCTGTCTGTATAGGTATAATTTGTATATAAACGGAAGTGTTGATATATGAGCGTTGTTGCGTTACGAACAAACGCGACCGTATAGGACGCGTATAAATGATATAAGTACGAGTATAACAATACGTACATACGTTCGGCTTCGGTGTTTTGTTGTTTGTACCTTATTTTGAATTTTTCCAATTCAAAATACCATACCTGTCGTGCTTCATGCGTCAACGGAACGTACGGAGTGTAGGCTGTAATATGGTATAAGTTGGGCCTATACATATACGGTAGAAACGTATTTACGTATGCATGCTTGATTATAAATTATTGATAAGCTGCTTCTCATCTCTGCTTCCAGTTGAAGGTACCTGTAGAGGTAGATCTAACTGCGTACTATATACTGGTTTGGTTTACCATGGAAGTGCGTAATTATTTGTCGAATAATTATGCTCAGCGATCGCTCCAAAGCTGCGGAAAAATAATAACAAACAATTGCGCAACTTGGCTTTTCTCAAATTCTCTCAACAAATATCTGTTTTATGGACTTGTTTGTCACGATCTTGTCGCCAATCTGTTGCCCACTCGTCTTTCATCTCATTTTGTTCAAAGTCTACTCACTTCTTCTTCGCTTCCTCTCGAATCTTACATCTTAGGGAAACTCTCGAATATTTCTTTTCTTCCTAATGAACATAGATAATAATGTGACGTCATGGATTTACTGAAAGTTTAAAATTACTAAAAAAAAAAATACGTTAAAAGAGCATGCTGTGAATACAAATTTGGACTCCAAGGTGAGGGGAGGGGGGTCTGCAGGCTGTTGTAAAGGTCAACAAATAGTTCAAAAATTGACTTTCTCGATATTGGAGAGCGATTAAATAAGGTTAGAAGATTGAAACCTATAAATTGCAATTTTGTGGCGCATCACTGGTTGTGTAAAATTTGGACCGCCGTGTCGCTTTTTTCAATTTGGGGTGGCTGTGAGTCAACAATTGCAAGAAACTCAAATTTTTTCCATCTTAAATGGAGTGAGAATGACCTGTGAAGCTAAAAGGTCATGTTAATCACAGTAAAGGTACCTCTACCTATACATGGTTTCATTTTTGACCATTTTTATCAATTTGGATCCTTCATTATGGTCCTTTAAAAAATTGTCATTTCAAAAGTGGGACGGGATTTTTTTGTAGATAATGATTGCGTCAGGGCTCCTTAAATTTTCTGAATCTTTGAAAACTGATGAAAAAAACTTTTGTTGGAACTGGTACCATCCAGATAAAATTAGATAAACTTTAGAGCGCATGTATTTTGTCAAAATTTAATTGAGAGCCTTCTAGAAATTTTTCATACTCCCTGCCTCCCTCCTTCCTTCAAAGCAAGTTTTTACGTCCAAAAATATAGGTCAAAAATGAGATGTTTACAAAACAGAATTTTTCTTCAAGTAGATATTCCCCTTACTTGAAGTTCTTCTTAGCTATGAAGAAGTCATCTCCCGGCTAGAAAATTTAAGTACATACTTACATATATAATTTCATTTTCAACAGGAAGTTTCAAGAAGTTTTCTCAAAAAATAATGTAGATTTTCTCAAATCAAAAATTTCCTGCAGAAGTTTTCATTTTTGAAACTCGAGGTCAAGAGCAAATTTTGTTTTGCTACAAACAATTTTTGAAGGGAGATTTTTTCTTTTGTAGATGTAGAGAAGTTATCACATATTTTTCTCTTTTAAAAATGAAGTTCACAAACTTTTCTTTAAAAAGTGGGCCCTTTGGAAAACCCAGGCCTGGAGCAAATTTCCCCACTAACCCCCCCTCCTCCCCCGCTTGTCAACAGCACTGTTGTGAGTAAATGTTTTGGTTCTGACTGGACACATGATTGTGAAAGGATTTTACTTGTAATTTTGAGGTAATTTTTGTTTTTTCCCCATTTTTAATAGATTTCATTTTTGTTTGATGTTTTTAAAATTATTTCCAATCTGGATGAGGGTTTTTGGAGATTATTCCAAGTGGATTTCTGAATCATTTTATTTTAAATTGCTCAATTTTTGAAATATTTTTGAACATTTTTTTTTTTTTTTTTTTGGAAGTTTGTAGGTATACCTAGTTTTTATTAGTTTTCTAGATATTTTTTTGTTTTATGAGGGGATTTTTTTTTTCATTTTTGAGATCATGTTTCCGTTTTGAAGGAATTTACAACTGTGAAAAAATTCGTTTGTTACGCTTTCAAATGTGTTTAATAAAAACTTGGAATATTGAGAATGAGAAAAAATACCTGGAAATGCGAAAATTATTTTGAGGATTTAGATGGTAAAATTGGAAAAAAGGCTCTACGATTAGTTCAAGTTGTAAGTTTTATAAAAATTTAAAAAACTTGGAAAATTGTCCCTGTAATGAAGTGAAAACTGATTTAGTTTTGGGAAAAGCGATTCTACTAAATAAACGTGGTATCGAATGCTGTATTATTTTTTCTCATAAGCAATTGGAAATTTCCTCGATTTGTTGTGTACACGATAATTGCTTAGATGATAACTTAATTCGCAAAAATTCTACCAAGTAAGGCAAATCATTATCTTTAGATATGCTTTATCATTCAGGAAAGGAGATTATTTTTTTTGAAATGTTTTCATCTAGTATCGGTGTTTGATCGGTAAATGTCATTAGCTGTGCTGTGTTTACAAAATAGAACAGGAAAATTCTCATTATTTGAAAGCGGAGCACGTTTATTAGTATTTTATTTCATGCACAATGAGAATTTCAATTGATGTTTAGAGTGCCGGTGTCAGGATTTTTCTTTGGAGGGGGATAATATGTAATTGGGTTCAAACCTAGTAATAATGTTGTCATCTGATTTTTTTGGGGCGAGGAGGGGGCGAAATTAAGTTTCTCCGGGGCTGAAATCAAATAACTTATGTCATGAAGTGCACTGCTACATAAGCGGCAACTCGGCAACTTAGCAACTTCGTTTCGCGTCAGTGGAACGAAAATGATAAGAAGTTGCTCGGTTATTGGCTGGAACTAGCAACCAAATCAAAATTTTTTGATTTGGTTGCCAAGTTGCCAGTTGCTGGTTGCTAGTTGCTGCTTATGTAGATGTCGACTTATTTATTTCTTTTTTTAATTGGAGAGACTTCAGCGTCTGAAATTTGTTTGAAAGGTAATATTTCGAGTTGATATATGTAGAGTACGAATATACCTAGGTATAAGGTCGGCTTGAGAAGAAGAAAAAAGCCTCTTCCTTTCAAAAAAGATGAAAAAAATGAAGATTTTTAGAACAAGCTATAGACATAGGTGTGTAATCAGCATCCGTTCTAGTGGAACGAGGGCGCAAAAATGCTTGAAAAAGTGTCACTTCTTACCATCAAAAGTTTATTTTAAAAAAATTGGACTCTTGCCCCCTCCCCTTAAAACCGACACTGTTTAGACTTACTATTATTATGTTGTACTTCAGGATAAAAACTTTCATTTCAACTTTACTCTAGTCTTGTTAAAATCATGTACATATATGTGTGAAACATAGCTCTTCAGTCAGTAGCAGTTCATAATTTATATGAAGATTGAACATACGATATTAATATATTTACGTATAATGTCTGTACTCGCCAGTCTGTTGTATATAGACTCGTGTATAAATGACAATTTAATTGATTGACGTTGACAACAACGTTGATTTTTATTAGAATAGCTAATTTTTACATCGTCGTTACGATTCGATAAGTACATAATATAGATAATAATCGAGTACGAATTTTTTATGTACAGATTGTACCAGCATGATTGGCGTAGTAGCAGCGAATGGGTGAAGATGAAGTGACCAAGGCCTAAACAATGTAGCAGCCGTAATTTACCATTGTTTCAATCGTGCCGCGAGAAAATACATAGTCGTAACGCTGGATCGTTATACGATCGTGAATTTGGCGGATTTGGTATTGAAGCATTTTGGCAAGTATGGCTGCAGCTTCGTATCAACATCAGCATCATTCTTATCGACCGCTGAAAATAGTAAACCGAGATGACGACAGCTTTATGCGAATCAAGTCGCAACTTTTTGGTGAGTAGATGACTACCTTCACTTCAAGTTAGATCTTTTATAAGATGAGGAAAGGGAAAGGTATAGACTTATGCGAATTTTAAATGAAAACAATCCGTACGTCTTACTGATGAGATATTGAAGACCTGTGAGGACAATTGTGATTCGTAAAGTCGAAAGAATTACCTACCGAATTCATTTCCCTTTATTTAAAATTCCGGTGAGGAAGTAACAATTAATAATGTCGCGTTTTATTACACCTACCTGTGTCTCGTAACCTGTAATCATCTCGGCTGATTTCAAAGCCGCCTGCCGCTGTCTGGTAACGGTATCGGCGACGAAAGTAAAAAAAAATAAAAAACGAGTACACGAATAAACATTTATATTTTGGAATTAATCCGCGCGGGAAGGACGCATGGGTGGAAGAAATTGACGAGCTTGTTCGTTTTTCCGCTAAATCAAATAAATTTTACAAATTGTTCGTTTGTAATTGTATAATTTCCATTTTACATGCGATACGTTCAACGAACCTGTTTAATTATTCGGATTTATATTCAAAAAGCTATTTTCGAGGTGATACGAGGTCGATGATTTGCCATTTGACCATTCTCTATAGATATATCTCCGTGATTATTCACCTATGAGGTTATGGTACTATTATCCGTAGACTCGCATGTCGATTAGAATCACGTTAATTTCAAATTTGTTTAAACGAGGATATTTAGCTCGAGTATTCTCGAATTTGAGATTTTTTATTGCGAAGTTAAGAGACTCGTGAAGTAATTTACAAATCAAAGTTTAATTGTTTAATTACAAAATTCGGAGTCTTGGGAATTTTTGAAATCTCTAAATTGGGGGGGAAGGGAATGTTACACGTCGACTCTCTGATATGAATGGTGGTGATTTCGAATGGTGTATGAAATATTATATACAGGACCTAAATAAAATTCTTCGCCTGACTTCTCAGGTTTTTCTCTTCCCAATCTAGAAATTGTATTATCAATCGACTGTTTCTGCTCCCTTAGGAGAGTGTTTTAAACCAAGAGAACTAGTTTTTCGAAAAATTCCGAAATGACCACAAATCTGTTCGAAAATGAAATACTTAGGTATTGGAGAAAATAAGAAAGCGACTTTTTGAGAGGTCATGTGGGAAATTTCCAAAAAGTAGCTGGAAGCTTCAAAATCATTTAAAACCATTTGAAACCACCGTGTAGTCGACTTCATATCGTATTGAAATTAGTTTCCGAAGTAAATTTCAGCTTGCCAACTCCATTTGGTAAAATGTTGCGGGAATTTCAAGTTTCAAAAATCTACTGGAGGCTCCAGTAATTTTCAAAAAGTCGCTGGAGGCTCCAAAATGATTTGAACCCACTTGAAGTCGTCTTCAGAGGATGTTAAAATTGGAGTGTAGAGTAAATTTCAGCTTTCCATCGCCATTTGATGAAATTTTGTGAAAATTTAAAGTTTCAAAAATCTGATGGAGGCTCCAGGAATTATCAAAAAGTCGCCGGAGGCTACAAAAAGACTTGAAATCCCCCTTCAGTACTTCGTAGCGCATTGAAATTAGTTTACTGAATAAATTTCAGCTTTTCAACTTCATTTTGGTGAAATTTTGTGGAAATTTCGAGTTTCAAAAATCTGCTGGAGGCTCCAGAATTGCTCAAAACGGTTTGAAACAGTTTCCAATCGATTTGGCATGTCGAAAATAGGATGTATCCCAAATTTCAGCTTTCTTGGTCAATTTGGTAAAATTTTGATTTTTTCCCCTCATTTTAGGCCTAAATTTGATTTTCAAAAATTAGCCAAAAATCGAAAAACGGACTTTAGCACTTGAAATGTTGATAGGTGATGAATTTTTGCTTGATCTTTCGATCTACCTTTATAGAGTTTGAAAAATTTTGTGCAAGTCCTATGTTGGAACGCAAAATCTGCGATTTCGGCTGACCTGTCAATCAAAATGGCCGCCATTTTATAAGTAGGGCCACTTTTTTTTTGAGTACAAGGGCTTGAAATGTTCCCTAGGACTCCCCCTTTGAGAAAAAAGTTGCCCCGGAGGATCGACCGGGGGGGGGGTGCAATTTATCCTTAAGTGGGCTCCCCGACTAAATATACCTACTTGAATAATGCCATATTTTGCATATTTTAATGAGTTTTTGAAAAACTGTGGAAAACTGGCTCTATAAAAGTGCAGGGAATATGAGGTGCATAAGTTTAAAAATTCCGAGGTAGAATGGGCTGATGGGCCTCGTAGCACCTTTCCCCTGAACCTTTAAATTATGAAGCCGAAATTCTTGGCGTAAATTGCTCCATGATTATCTTGAGAAAAATTTTAATATTCTCTCTACAAGGTCAGAAGATACCGAAATCATACAAAATACTTGAAATTAAACCGTGGACCGTTCTATCGATGAAGCATTTACCTACCCAGTGAAATGAGTAGATCTGGTATGGGTATTTGAACTGGTATATTGTTGAAGGCAATGACGTGCGGAAGGAACGTGAATATTTCGCTAATGTTGTATTATCTTTGTAATGCTTGTGAGAAATCGATGAAAACCTCGACAAAATTCAATTAATTATGGTTAAATAGTGAAAGTGTGTGAGCGTAATATTCACCTTTGCTAAAGATTAGCTATAGATTATTTCATTAATTATCCTTTGTTTTGGATTTTGATAAATTGATTATGATTACAAGTAGGTATATTTTTGTGTTTCAAAAAAAAAAAAAAAAACGAAGAAAAGTGTAACAACGCTATTACTTACTTTTTGAAAAAATTTTGATTAATTTCTATTTTAAAGATTGAATGAATTTTTGAAACATTCGTTCAACTGGAATAGCTGTTTTCCCCGCGTGGAAGAAAATATTAGATGTCATAGGATGTTACATTATTTATCAAATGTACTTACTCACACGTGCGCCGCGTCGTGTCGAGCATACAATTTACTTATGGGCCTGCTTAGATAGAATAAAATATATCTTCACACGATTATTGCCGCCTATTGCTTCGCATGTGTACTTCAATCTGTTTTATGACGCAGATGTACAGATGCTGGTACTTTTTTCTCTAATTTTTTATTTGTATACGTACGACTGCGAGTGAGTAAATTCGACGTGAAAATCGCTTCATGTTCTATTAACTCGAGTATCTACGTAATCGTGTATCTAACGAAGAGTTAAGATGCGGCGCAGATGAAATATCTAATTAAAAACTTATTCGAATTAACGCTACGGAACACGTGTTGCTTTCGTTCGATAGTTCTCAAGTTGAGTATTAAGTATACAAACGTATACGACAATCAACTCGTAGCATTACCGATTACCTACCTTTCTACCTTACCTATCTACCTGTCTAGTATATGGTTACACGTGATAAGAAAATGTTGCATGCTCAAGAATTAGGCTAGATTTGTATTAAGTTGAAACACACTGTATGAATAACTTAGAGTTAGTTGCGAATGTTTTTCAATGCAAAATGGCTTAAGTAAATGCCAGTCTTGTGAAACATGTTCGTAAAGTAATACGATGGTACAATGTGCTAACAGGAAGAAAGCTGTGAATGTTGGCAAAAGGCTTCCACCGACAAATTATCCAATAAGAAACTTAGATTATTTTCGGAGTATATAGTATGAAAAGTTGACCGAGATTAGCGATAATCTGTAAAATGAGACGTGAAAATTTGGCGATGTTCTCGTTAACAGTTAATTGGGTATATATTTATGGTATAAAATGAGTCTTATAGCAAAAAAAAAACTGTATATCAATTTAATCTTCATCGATGAGCTCACGTTGCATGGAGAAAATGATTCTCGTATTTTTGTTAACATTGCTTGATAGTTTTCATGTTGACCCCTTCGTGCTTTGAAGTTTGAACTCTAGGTCTCTAGAGCAGAGCCGCAGCGAGGGGGAGGGCGTCAAACCCCCATCCCATAAATGGCAATTTTTTAAAAATTTTAAATGAATTATTCATTCAAAATTTTTTAGAGGTGCCTTAGGCAACAAATCCGGAAGTGTTTTGGCGTGAAAAAATTTTCAATCTGCATTTTCAAAATTTCTAGTTGGCATTTTCACCATTTGCACCCCCTAAAAAAATTAGCTCGAATCGTCTCTGCCCTTCAAGATTTTGTGAAAGCAGGGAACTAAAAAAGAAAAACTACAATTTGAAGAAGAAAGCTTGAGTTCAACTTCAACCTATTCACCTTGCCACTTTTTTCTTTTTTTCTTCTAAAAATTGCCTAGTTTTTGCTCTTGTAATTCAATTCTTTTTGAGGTCATTTTACTAAAAATTTTCAAAAATTCAATCATTTTTTTAAAAAATAGTCTCTTTTTATATTTAGCTTCGCCTGTATTTAAGGAAAGATAAATGTTTCCTGATTCCTGAAGTGTTCTAGTTTTCAATTCAGACTACGTTTTCGATTACAACTCGACGATAATTTGTTTATTTATTTTTCGCAGCCAAACGCAAAAGTGCCGTTGAATTGTTACAAGAAACGAAACCACTTTACGTAAAATCGGAGATCGTATTAGACAGAAAACAAGAATTGCGCAGAAGTTTACGCGGTTACCAGTTACCTAACGAAGATGAAGAAGTTACGAATAGTAGTTATTCAAACGGTACCCCTGGTACCAAACTGAATAATAGTTCTCCGCCAAATTATAATTATGCTGGTCACAATAATCATTCTCCTACCAATAACGGTGAATTTTCTTTTTTCTACCTAATGTATACCTTTTTGCTGATAATTTAATTAACCAAAGCTGTGTTTATGAATAGTTATCGAAGCGTTTTCAAATTCCCGATAATTATTGTGGTATGATTTACCTACGTTTACAGGTAACGCTGCAGTGCCATTCCCTATACCGAAAAGTCCACGTTTAATTCCACCTCCTCCGGCGTTTCGTAAATCAACAAATTCTCTACAACTGCAAAATAAACTGAGGAAACTTTTAAATGCTGATTCCAAAGAGAACCTTCTCGAGACAAATTCTGTAAGTGAATTTACCCTGGAAAACAATTGACTTTCTAAGAATGCGATGGCCTTAAACTTGCTCGCTTTCATTTTCTATATTTTTATGTGATAGATGATCGACGAATGTGATAAAAATAATGTAACCGAATCCGAGACGGTAGAATTTCATAATAATAGCTATACGAGTCAGATTAACCCAATTTGTCATAAATCATTACCAGATTTATCAAACGTGCATGATTTATCTTCATCGATTGAGCGATGCGATCACGCCAGCTATGGGTTTACCTCGTGCTCGGTTAGGTAAGTCTTAGTAATAAATAAGTGCATGTAGATGTAGCTAATTAATACGCCGATGTACCGGTGATGACACGAAGTACCTACCAAATTAAACATTTCAACGTTCTTACGCTTTTGTGATTTTGTTGCAGTTCTGATGGAGTTTGTAAGAAATCCACACATACGGATTGCGTAAGCTTGGCTTCCTGTAAAAATGATTATTTGTACGCTTCGGTACGTCGATTTGGATAAGTTGATTTAGTTGATTCGTTTTAGTATTATAATTTAAAGAAAAAAACTAGGAAGCAGTGTTCCCAATTGGTGGATAATTATCCGTTTTTTGGATATTTTGAAAAAAATCGGACAATTTTTCGGATATTTTGATGCTTTGAATTAAAAAAATCGGATATTTATAGATTTTTAAAAATATTATTTAAAAAAAAAAAAAAAAACAAACAAACAAAATAAGTGTATGTTTTTTGGAGAAAGAAGAATTGAAAGTTTGAAAAAAATTGCATACCTATGGGCCAAAAAAATAAAATCGAGTAGGTATTTAAAAAAATTTTGCTTGAGCATTATAAAAAAAGTGAAATCGGACATTTTCAGAAATAGTTTATTTCTGTATGTCTGCACTGTCTGCTGCATGTGCTACATTGCACATCATTCTAAGAAATACATAACATCACAAGTTTGAATGTTGCATAAAAATTATATTATGCATTTTTATCTAATTATAAAAATTTTAATTTTATGATTATTATAGTACCTACGAGTAAAAAGCTTACGTAAACTTTGATGAATTGTATTCAAGAAAACGATGTTTTTTTTTTATATAATTAAACAAAATCACGATTTTTTTACATAAAAATTGATTCAGATTATTTATTGCTAGCGTAAATGCAATTTTACGTGATTTTTCTTGTTTGCAGGCTGATTGTTGCGAGAGTCAGAATGATTTTAATTTGGAAGATGATGCGGTTTGTGGTCAACGAGGAGATTCGTCGCAATCTTCTCCGGTCAAGTCGTGCACTAGTTTCATCACACCCCCTCCGTTGTATTGTGATAACGAGTAAATATTGCAATTTTATTTTGCATTTAAGGAGGATGTCTTGTCTGTTAAGTAGATACAAGTCATGGAATTTGGAGGTAGCCTTGAAGTATGAGTATAAGAAATAGAAAATTTGATGGGGACAAAGCGCGTTTGTCTTGAGAAAAACTTTTCATGCAAAAGAAGAAAGTGTTCATTCATCGATTTCACTCATTAAAAAAAATTGAGGGTTCTATAAGGATTTGGATTTTTCAATATAACGTTTTCGGAAAAATATAACCAGTAGGCTAATTTGATTTTTAAAATTTTTGGGTTGTTTTGGGAACGTGAAAATTATAGGTACCTATGTACAATATGTCCCTAGATTTTTCATTTTTGGACACCTTAAAACTTTTTTTTAGAAGTCGTTGTACCTCTACCTACTTTCAAAATTTAAAATGAACACCGACTTTATACAAATTCTTTGCTCAATGTTCTGTGTACCTACTCAAATTTGTAAATCAGCATCCACTCACCTCGTACCCTACTCCTTACCTACCTACTTCTGCTCCAAAAGTGATGAATTATATAGAATATATTTTTTTATTACAGTGAATCGAGTAAAAATCGTCCAGTTCTGCGAAGCAAATCGGACGTCGGTGCTCGAACATTATCTAGTCTTCAACTTACAAACTTACCACTGTATGATTCGTCCAATTTAAATATGTTCTTCGATAACTTAGGTTTGGAGTCGGACGAATACAAGTGAGTTGCTACGATTTGCTCATCTCAACTTTTATGCATCGGCGTTAAATTTAGATTCATTATCTAATTTGATCTTTATTTTTTTTTTAGCTCATTAACTGCTCCCCGTTCCAATGCTTCCTCTCCGGTGTACTTTGACAGCGACAGCTCCGTAATATCGACTAGTGAATGCGCAAGTGAGGGAGAAAAACCTTCTACAAGTCATACAGCTGGACTTCCTTCAATAGTAGAGCGAAATGCGAGAATCATCAAGTGGCTGTGTACCTGTAGGAAAGCCTTGGAACAAATACCTCGCTCTAATGTTCCTCAATCCAGATGAAATTTCGTTTCCAATAACAATTTACGGATGTTCCAAGAAATATATCTACTCACTATGTGTTAACCATGTATTCTCAATTCGTAACAGAATTGGTATCTGATTTTGCCGTTGGCGTGTAATTTAGAGAAGTAATTCGTACTTAACTTGATTTTATGTTTTATGTCCCCCCCCCCCCTTCGAGTAACTTGTGTTAATTTATAATGTATTATAATCCACGTTACGTAATATTCGTATTTTGAAGAGGTGGAACATTGATTGTGATTAAAATGAGTAATTTTTCGGTTGAATTGTTGAAAGTTGAAGCGTAACGCATTTTTCAAAAACTTCTGTGATTAGTGTTTGTGTTTTTGACCAAAGATTTTTGTTATAGGTTAAGAGTAATCTGAAATTTCCTTTCATACCTCCGTCTTTTTGTTTTTGTTTATTTTATTTTTGTAAATAGGTATTTTTAATTCGAAGAAGGTGCTTTTTTCCATTTTTTTTATAGAGAACAATTGTAGCCGTAACATTTCTTTTTTCAAACGTTGAATCAAATATGAGAAATCGATGAATGTACCTCGGTTTTAGTATCAATGTATCATAATGACAAAATTATTCCATTGTCGAAAAACGTCAATGTTTAAAATGCATCACAGTTGTTCGATTCTTATATGTCATTTTCTGTTAACGTGTTCCTAATACATATTTTATTCCTTACGGAATTTTGACATTAAGCAATGGAAAATTAATTTGAAATGAACAACTTTTTTTTGTTGAATCTACTTAACCATAAGTGATTGCAAAAATCCTAATAATATTTAGATTAGTATGATACACAACTGGGAGTGACATTTTTTTGTGAGTTAGATACCTAGGTATATTACGTAGTCTTTATTATTAGGATATATCAAGATTTTGTAGTTGTCGAATAATTACTTCATGTACTTGATTGTTTTTTATTACCGCGTAAACCATGTATTAAATTATTATAAGTTATTTTTCCATCAAGCGAATTGTACCTTCACATTGTTATCATGATTTTCTCCGTTGAATGTTATTTTTAGTTACTTTACTGTGTGTAGTTTTTTTTAGCTTTACAAGCTGCTTTGATGTTTTGTTTTTTAATTAAATTTTGCTTTCGAAATTTCATATTTTTTTAATACGTCATGTAAATGCTCAATATTCAAGTTCCCAGAGCGGGTATATTTAACAAAGGACAAAAATCAACAATGAAAAAAAATATATACTGTAGAATTAATCATAGAACAAAAAATTAAAAAATTTTAGGATTCATTTTCACCGGGCGAACATTTGAGGAAATCGAATAAGAGAGAAACCGAAGGTTCGGGGTTTTCATTTCCATCGAATTCAAACGAATACACGATGATATTTTCAACATCATTCGTATCTTCATTTTCCGTTTTGTTACTCGCATCGTCACCTGCACTTTCGATTATATTCAGTGAGTTTGGATCATTCGTTAAGACCACCGTTTCTTCGATATAATCATCATATGGAGTCTGTTCGTTGGTAACGTGAGTCAAATTATCGTCGGATTTGAGAAAAGCGCGAATCAAAGAATTATCACCGTTGAAGAAATTCTTAACTAAGGCGTGTACGTGAGAACAAATAGTATTGTCGTTGAAATTCGCCTCATAACAGTTGCACTGGAACATGTGAACGCAGACTTTACAAATGGAACACTTGACGTTGCAATCGCACATCAACGGTTTCAACATTTCAACTTCGTAAGATTTTACACTCCAAACCAGACGTTTCTCAGGATGTGCGAATATATCTTCTTTTTTAATCTTACACCCTTGTCTATGATTTCTTTGGACATCTTGTTCGATAAATTTACCATCAATTGGCATAAAAGGTTCTTTGACTTGTTTGAATTCACCGTCTTTTTCATCTAATTGGTAATTATCGTGTAATTGGAAGTAATATTTTATGTTGTGTAAATCTTTTCGTGTGAGCTTGAAAAATCTGAAACAAAATCAGAAAATTATTTAGCATTTCATTTTTAAACAATAAATAAGAACAAAGAACACGTATCAATTACCTAGCCGATAATTCTTCGGTGTTGGATAGATTTTTGATGTAATCCAAGATTTCGTTGAAAGTATATCCTTCGGCTAATTTGGTACCAATAACAGCGCGTTCTTCTCTACTTATAGCCAAAAATTTTACATCTTTACTGTGATCAATATGGCTACGATAGAATGTAACTGTGACCGAACCATCGGTATTTAGTACAGCTTCGATACAAGCAGGACAAGTGGTATTTAGTTTATGGGAATAATGACGTTTAGCGCTGTTTGGAACTACCCGTTTTTCATAACCAGATCTGTGACAGGTGAACTCTTTCTTGATACATCCATTTGCATGACGTATAGCTCCACGAAGAGCAACATATTGGTAACAAGTTAGAACCTCTTCCTTACGTTTCCATGCTTTGAATTCTATACGTAAAACAAGCATGCGAATACACAAACTAAAACAATGTAGTTTTAAATAAAGAAATCTCACCAGAAAAATTTTTAAAGTGCAAGACCAAAGTGCGATCTTCCATATCGTGATGCAGAATTAGATGAATTCTCAAGTCTTTCAAATATTTGAACGTCATCTTGCAATCTATGCAATATATGTTAGATTTCTTCAAATACATAGTTCTATCGTGAGCTTTTCGCATATGTTTTAATCGGTTGAAATTAGTAGAGTAAGCTCTAAGACAGATATCACATTGGAACTGCATAATGCTGAAATTTAATTAACACAATAAATTTAGAAGCAATACGACAGACAAAAACAATAATATGAACAAGAAATAAACTTGTCTCAAACCTCACGAAATGTGCCAAGTTCCTGAGTGAAAGTTCAGAAATCCATCCAGTGAATCAAAATTTTGATCAACAGACTAATCATCTTATTACAGTCAAAAAATTTTTCATAAATTTTCATTTCAGTTTTTCGAAATCTTGTTTGTTGTGATGTTGAGTGATAAAAAAATTTCGAAGATTACAAACTAGCCTCACAAGTTTCAGGTACCTAGTCATTTTAGGAAAAAATTGAAAAAACAATTAACAACCATAACGCCTCAACTTTTTTACTACAATTTTTTTTTTTTTTTTAATTTAATAATTTTTCATTTCAACTTCTCAGTAATTTCCTGTTCGTGACGTACTTCTTTTGTATCGTAAACAGACGAAACTCGAAACTTTTTTGATAATCGTATCAGCAAAAAAAAAATAATGATAACTGAGGTTGAGGTTCTTTCTGGAACTTTGGCGATTTTTGTCTACATGTGATGACTTGTAATTTTTTATGGAAATTTTGACGTATCATCAAAGTGGGGTGTTTTTGTACGATCACTGATGTAATCTGTATGAATCATAATGAGCAAATCACTTCAGTTTAAACTGTGATCCCAACTTGTTGCGTTTTTGATGTTGAGTATTTCAGCTCGTAAAAGGTTTCAGTCGTATTTAATTTGAATAGTTATGGAATATCCTAATTTAGGAGAACATTGTTCGGTTGACACTTGCAAACGATTGGGTAAGTGATTAATATTCTACTTATGAAATATGTAGATCAATGCTCTAAAAAAGACTTCATGTAAACTCCTTTTATTCAACTGTATTCTCACTTCGTTCTGATTTCAGATTTCTTACCTGTAAAGTGCGATGCTTGTAAAAAAATATTCTGGTAATAGTCTATTCGAATTGTACATTTGTTCCTGAGGTTGACTCACATCCAAGTCAGTGCTTGTAACAGATTTTTATTCGTTTCAGCTCAAACCATATGACCTACACCAAACACAACTGCTCTTCAGCTTATCAAAAAAATGTCCAAGTACCAGTCTGTCCTTTATGTAATAAACCTGTACCAATTCAAAGAGGAACGTTACCAGACATAGCAGTGGGAAATCATATCGATAATGATTGTAAATCTGATCAGGCCCAAGAACGGAAAAAAGTAAGACTAACCCTTCTCTATTATGGCCTTCGCCACATTTATACGTTTACTTCTGGGTACACTTTGAATCTATCAAATTCCACCATCTGCAGGTTTTTACCAACAAATGTTCTATGAAAGGATGTAAAATAAAAGAGATCGTGCCTGTAATTTGTGCCGAATGCGGTCAGAATTTCTGTTTCAAGCACCGTCACACAGTTGATCATAGCTGTCTGGGAAGGAGGCAAAGAGTTTTGTAAATATATTTACTGCAGTTACTGGTAATGATATTGAATTAAATTACTAATATTTGTTTTTTCTTCTCTTTCAGAGACGCCGCCGTCCTTAGACAAAAGCAAAATAATATTAGACGTTCACAAAACCCAACGTCCTTTGCTACTTCAGTACAGGGTAACTTGGTTAGTAATTAATGATCGTCGTTTTTTATTCGTAACTACATGTATCTTCTCCCCGACTGCTGTGCCTTTATAACGATTTAATTTTTGCTCATTTCACAGACTGAAGATGAAGCTATGGCTAGAGCTATGCAAATGTCTTTAGAAACCAGTCGAAACACAACGAACAATTCACGTACTCAGCAACAAAACTGTCATATTTCGTAATCGTAAGATGTGCAAATCTGTCGATAATTTTTTGCTGACGTCATTCACGGATCTTTTTTAATGCGATCAGTTGTGTAAATTTATCATTCACTGCAGTGTTGTATTTCGTGTAACTTTATAATTCAGTAATCATTCGATTGTTTGTCCTATAATCCGCGCAATATCGTACCGAAAAAGGTATAGATGATTCGAAATGAGTATGCTTTAAGAGGAAGGATTGTTCGAAAAAATATCGATTCTCCAAGCTATACGTTGCGATTTCTGCTCTACCATGAAAAATCCAAGGTTTTTCCTAGTTTTTCGTGACGATTTGATTATGTACTCTATTTGGGCGGATTCTCATGTGTTTTGCTGAACGGTTGGAGGGGATTTTAATGCATTTGAAAATGAAATTTCCTTAATTTGAAAGAACATCTTCAATGTTTCGTCTTTACTCTGGTGCACAGGAACAGGCACACACATTAGGACGGAGAATGTTCGAGTGATTGCTGTAGGATATTTTCGTGTTCAAAACGCGTAGTGTTCATTTTTTTCTGTTCTGTTTATTCATCATGTGATATAAAATTATGTTAATTGAAGATTCCATCACTGTTATTGCGTGTCATTCCATTTAATTGTTTTACTCGAAATCAATGTATATAATATTATTAAATTAAATAAATTGAATTCGTCTCTCACGTAAAATTATTCGTAACCATGTCAATACGAGGGAGTAATTAAAAAAACACGGATACTTTTTAGAGAATTTATGTAATTTTAATTTTTTACAATCTTCAGCAATAATATACTAAAAAATAGTAATGTACAAAAAAAATACTCCATTGAAATAACCCCTACATTTAACTTTCAAGTAAATTAAATTTGTTGTGCACAGTAATTAATGTAAAAAGAAATATTTATAAAATATCCAGTAGAAAAAAATCTGTCTGTCTCATAAACATGAAACGAACTGTTACTTTTCAAATGTCTAGTGTATATACACGGATTTTTTTTTACTAGGATCACTTAAATGTTAACTGGAAAAAAAGAAAAACGAAACAGTAACTCAAACGATAGAGCAATCCACATAACTCACAAAAATTATAATCATTACTGAATAAATAATTATGTCATCTTTAACTTTCCCGCTTAATAGACTGCGGTGCCTCAGCTAAACCTTTTACTTTTAATCTATCAGCGGTTTTTAAAAATGCAGACAGTTGTTCTTGACTAACGTTTACTTCTCCGGCGTACATAAACTCTAATATTGCTTGCAAATGAGTGAATGGTACATCTTTTAAAATAATGATTGGATGCTTGGACGGATTTTCCTATCGAATAAAAAATGATACATTAAACACTCGTTAATCGCACTGGTGCACCGAAGTGTTATCAGAAATCAGAACAAAAACTAAAGCAATACCTGAAGCAGCGCTTTGAAGTACGGACTACAAGCTGACAATACCATTTTATGGGCCTTACACGTTTGTCCCTCACAAGCCAAAGTAACGTCGGTAAAACTCTTATCGTTCCTTAAATTTCTGAATGATGTCATCATATTGACTTGGAAATCATTCCATTTCAAGAAAAATTGTTGTTGTTCGCCAGCCATTTTGGAAATCTGCAAATTTAATAAAAGTGTTACTTTTCCACTTCCGTCATGTACTTATGCAGTTCTGAAATTCGAACGTCTTCGATGTTTAACACAGGTTCAACTGTTGATTGAAGCTGTGATAGAGTGAATCTCTCATTCAACAACAAAAATGAGCGTTGAAATTAATTTAGCATACAAACCTTTACACAGCGGGATCGAATATCAAGTGATCTGCGATAATTACAATGATTCTTCTGATAAAGGCTGAAGATGGTTTAATATGACAGTTATTACATTCGATTTCACATAAACGTAATCAAACTATTAACATCGAAAGCGCGTAACATGCTGAAAAACTAATTCTAGATAAACCCTTCGCGAGAATAAAATGGTAAATATTATCAAACATACAGTCGAAAAGATTTCAAGAAAAAACAATGAAAATGAAATGGAAAATTTCTACCATGTACAATCAGCTTTTCTTCTCAACACATATATATAAACATTAAACAAATAAAATTTCATGAACGCCTTCGCAGGAAAAAAATTCAAAATCATAAACGATGCTTCGACCTATCGGTAAATTTATCAACGATTGTACTGCACTATCGAAATATCGCTTCTTCGAGTATCGATGGTCATTTCAAACGGAATTTCCATTGTTCAAGATTACGTTGCAATCGATTTCACTCAAACATCGATAGAAATTTGAATATTTTATTTCAATTTTCGAATAAAAAGGAAGTTGAGTACGTATCTTTTTCATTCATTATCGTAAGTGGTTTCAATTACACTTTCATCAATCAATCTTGCTCTATTTTTTTTTCAAGTAGTGAAAATTGCGGCAAGTGGCAGAGGTGGCATAGATTGTTGACATTTTCTGAGAAGAATGAAATGAACTGTCGTAATCATCATCATCATCACACATTGAAAATCTCGTAACCATTATGAATATGATTAGTTAATTTTGTGAATAATTGTGTTCAGTTTGTTATATTTTTAATTTAATAGTTCAAAGTTGATAGTCTTTTCTTTCAATAGTAAATTTATTTCATTAGCAATGAGTTCTAGAGTAGAGAAAGAACGTCAGAAACAGATTCAAGACAAATGTCAGCGTTTGTTGAACGAAATGTTAAAGGATGAAGATAATAAATATTGCGTTGACTGTGATGCCAAGGGTGAGCAGACTTTGATGATACCTATGTTGTCCTAATTTTCTCTCTAACCTAAATAAAATATTGTTCACTGTTCAGCTGTCCTTTGTTGACGTAAAACTGGACATCTTTGCTTTCCATGACTGATATCACCCTCCTTAATATTATACCAAGTCGATATATCTCTAACAAAAATAATTTTGCTTGCTTGAACAGGTCCTCGATGGGCTTCCTGGAACTTAGGAATTTTCTTATGCATTCGCTGTGCTGGTATTCATAGGAAGTTAGGAGTACATATCAGTCGGGTAAAATCTGTCAATCTAGATACGTGGACTCCCCAGCAAGTAGTCGTAAGTAGCAGATTCACTTGAATTTGTAATATTGATAAAAACATATTGTAATTACGACGATGTCACGTTATAGTGCTTGCAACAAATGGGAAATAGTCGAGCGCGTGCAGTATACGAGGCAAATCTACCAGATAGTTTTAGACGTCCCCAAAATGAAGGACAATTAGAGAATTTTATACGTGCGAAATACGAGCATAAGAAATATATCGCCCGTGAATGGGTTCCTCCGCCACCTCCGAAAGTAAGAAGCAATATTTTGAAAAAACGTTTTTATAGGAAATATGATTGCACGAATGTTTATTTCAGGTTAATTGGGATAAAGAATTAGAAGAAGAAGCTGAAAAATTAAAGAAAAAGAAACGCGAAATTAAAAGCAGTACCATCACATCGATTCCTCCTCTAACAACGCCTCCTGTTACTCCGCAGCCTCTACCGAAACCTTTATCGTGCAGTCCTAAACCATCTCGTACGAGTTCGCATTGCACCGATCTCTTGGGACTTGGTATTTATTTAATTCGATTTTGTTTCGATGTTTTTGGTAATCGAACAAGTTCTCATTTTCATATTCTGTTTCGCAGATACCCCCACGAAGGAAACCCCGACAAAAAAATCTGCTTCAGATTCCGACATGTTTACTAGCTTCTTGAATGCGTCTCCTGATGATGGCTTGAATAATTCTTCGCTGACCTCTAACGCATCCTCTATCACATCGGGTACAGGTCTGAGAACTGAAGAAGAAGAAAACTTCTTCAATCAATCTGTTTCTTCCACAACCAATAAACAAAAGCAGTTGACGACCGATTCTATTCTAGCATTATATGGTAATGATTTTAAAATTGTATGGTTACTTAATAAGTTGAAATTTATTCATTATCTAACGTAACAAATAATTTAGGTAATCCTCCAAACAATTACATGCCAACTCAGGTGCCTACTGGAATTCCACAAATGTTTAACGCCTCTGGAGTAAATGGCGCGACGAATTCCTTCACTCGAAATATGAATTCACATCCGAATGTGCAGGTTAAATGAGTCATTCATACGTATTTCGAGTGTTATCAGTATCATAATATACTGAAAGCAATTTCCTTTGTAATAATTGGCCTGCGTTAAACTAATGAGAATTTCATGAAAATATTTAGAACGACTTGACCGGAGGAGTTCAGTTTCCCAATTCCATCACCGCTTCGTCGTCCATGGCTTTTGCTTCGAATCCATTTTATTCAATGGCTGCGTCAGGTGCTCAAGTTAATTTTCCACCCCAAAAAGTAAGCATAGTATTCTGAACGTGTTCAATTTTTGTTTCATGTTGTGAAATATTTAATTTTACTGATGAAAATATTAATTACAGGGATTTTCGAATTTTAATGCTTTGAATTCTGTTGGAAATGCCGATTTTCAACAAACGCAAGCAGTAAGTATTGCATTGTTTATATAAATGAAGAGTGATATTCCAAAACGCTCTTTGTCCATTTTCACAACTTTTCAGGAGAGAGGAAAAACAGTTTCCCTTTAAACGGGTAAATTGGCTTTTTAGGCGAGTTTAGCACTTTATTTGGGTGGATTTATGATGTAGGAGTGTAGGTATACATTTCATCCACTAAATACTGCTGAAAAAAATTTCAATAAAAATGCACAAAGCGCCTTTTGGAACATTATTTTTTTTTTTAATTTTTAGTGAATTGGCTATTTAGGTGAGTTTAACACCTCATTTTGGTAGGTTGATGATGTAGGAATGTGAGTTAATACTTCATCTACCAGGTACCACTGAAAACCCAACTTTGATAAAAATGGATAAAGCGAGTTTTGGAATATCACTCTTCAAATAGTTTATACCAATCAATCCATTTCGTCATTCGACCCTGTATAATGCATAAAATACCAATGTATGAGAAAATTGCGTGGAAAGTTGAATAAGTGAAAAGGAATTCAGTCACGGAGTATACATATTTTCTAAATTCAATCTTATCATTGGAAAAATGTTGATATCGAATATTAGAGATGAAGAGTTTTGATAATAATTACGTGTGTTTCGGAGATTTCTTGATTTCTTTATATCATTTTTGCATAATACTTATGTATGATTGTATTCAATGGGATATGTGCGTGCTAACTCACATTTGAATTTATTTTCCCAATTAGATCTCGCAACAGATGGATGCGTTGAATTTAAATAATTCAACAGTGAACCCTTTTTTTTCTACGAATAATCACTTCGAATTGAATAATGAAGTGAAACCGCAACAAAAAGGTTTTAATCAGACGGTACAAACTGGAAACTTTTGGCAATAATATAATGATTAGTTTTGCTTCGTTATTTTTGCAATGTTTTCTTTGTTTTTTGATGTTTACGCTGTTGAAAAATTTTTATTTATTTTATTCTTTTTTTTTTTTTGAAAAACATGTTAACGTTCCTGATTATATTGTATAAATATTTTCTCTATTTATATTGATACGAACGATTTCTAATCACGTAGAAAATTGTCAAAGAGTTCGTTGAAGTGTCTGAGTATTTAAGAAGTGATTTGTTGCTTGGCAGAACTGGTTGTCATATTGATGTGTGTTTTTCCAGTTTCCATTCAGCATGCTGTACTTAAAAATTATAAAGAATTTTTCTGTCTTGCTATATTATTCAATATTATATTTTACACTTGGAGCCTAATAACGCGAATCTATTGTCCAATAAGAATTGGAAAAATGGTTCGTATCAAGTGTGATTAAATTACTTCTTACATTCCCGTTATTTATTGTTGTTGAATTTATTTTTACTATCAATATTTTTATATTATTACGATTGATTTTATGTAATACATATGTACGCGTATTTTTTTTTTATTTTTTAACATTATCCGTTGAAGTGACCGAATTTTGTTAGTGGAATAATTGGATGTGCAATTATGCTTGCCCTTTTAGAGAGAATATTCCATTTATTGTGAAAATTGTGTTGATGCATTCACTTCATCTTCTGACTTTTTTTTTTACATATTTTAATAATGGATTATTTAGTTCTTATTTTTCAAATATCTACTTACTTATCGAAAGGATTCTCGCCCCTTAGATCATTATAATGTTATTTCTCGTCACTGTTGAAAGTAAAGTAACCGGCAAAACTTCTTCGAATATAAATTAGAGATACTTCCTCGTGTCTTTATCGAGAAATAATAAATGCATTTCGAAAACTGAGTAAATCAGTGACGACGAATTCAACCAGTTCGCTCAACATGAACATCCAATACCTATTTTAATGTTTAGTAAAATTTTTCAAAGTTATTTTGTTATACATACTTTATGCGTAATCGATTTTGAAAAGAAAATTTTTATTTGTGATTTTTTGCATCGTATTTTACCTTAATTACTCAATTGTTACGTTTATGATTCGCATGGAAGAGAAATTCATTATTTGAAATCATTAACTGTTGCTGATGATTATGTTGATGGCGACAAAATTGTCAATATTTGTTTGTAAGATGCAGTGAGGTAATTTGGTGACTTCAATAGCTGGTACATTAAATGCGCATTGGCTAATGCAGAAGTATGTAAGTCAACATTACTTGAGGGGAATGAAAACACCTTATACATATTTTCACTCTGATTTGAAATTTGGAAAAATCAATTCAAAAAGTTGAATAAAACGCGAATTTTTTTTATTATAGTTACTTTTGAGCCAAATTATATTCTAAAATGGGAATCTCAATTTCTTCCAATTTTTGATAGTACCTAACCTACCACTCATTTGTTTTTAAGTTTTTTCGTATTTACCTGCTGTGAAAAATTGTATGGTCCAGGTAGATTGCAAAATATTGAAACTGCTTGTTTTGAGTTAGGTACCTGCTACTTGCTCAGTGATTGCTTTTTGTGATTTTCATATTATTTTATCAGAATGTTTTCATAGTTTTGTAACGAATCTCCAAAGATCTTGAAAACAAGATTCGAATTTTTCATATTTTAGTGAGAATTATTTTCATCTTATCAAAATACATATTTGTTCATTTTAATAATGAGCATTGCTTTATATGTATTTAAAACTCTAAGATCGATTGATACTTATAGACCCGTCAAAGTTGAAAATTCACGTTGCCTTTACCTACTGCATCTACGTAAATAATTGCCTCAATTTTTCAAAGCAGTTTTTGATCCGTTTGTTGTTTTCGATTCGTTTGTTCAATGATCCCTGTTTCAATTCTGTCTTTGAAGAATATGAAGAATACCTTTACCTACCTATAATGTGTTAAATAAACGAAAGCTTAAAATGCTTTCATTCTTTTTAAATATATACATATTTCTTCGTTCATCGTTGTACGACTTTACACTTTCATTTTCGAAAAATTTCTTACAATGTAAGAAGTATACCTATTGTGTTTTTATTATACTCATACTCGAAAGAAATAATTTTGTTCGTTAAGTTTGGAAAGTTGGAAATATTTCAATAATGTATGTGCATGTTCTGATTGTTGTTGATAAAATCCAATGTAATACCTACTTCGCAAAATAAAAACATGATCATTTTTTTAATTTTATTCCGGAGTATAGATATTATTTCATCTTCTCTAGCTTTAAATCAAAACATTTATTCCCGGAACATGAACATTTAAACATAACACGTAATGTTAAAAAATTCTTAGAACGCTTGAAAAAAATTCAAAAATTATCGTGAAAATTTGAAAAAAAAAAGGGTTGGATAATTTCTTATTTGGCAGAGGTTACTGAGGTTAGTTTAAATGAATTTAGTATACATGTACGAGTAAGTATAGGCATTCCAGTATTTACAGCACAGTTCGCATATTTCAATTACAAATTTTCATATTACCTATAAATTTTAGTAAATTTCAAGCATTTAATTAATAACGAAACCGAAAAATATGATCTGCTGTTAAGATGATTATATTAATTTCCACTCACTAGAAATCGAAGTAAAATTATTGAAAAATCTTTAAAAGGGTACTGAAATACTCGTTAACTTTTCATTTACTAAGCAAAACTCATAGAGAATTCAATATTGATACAAAAATAGTCAATTTATGTTAATGTAATTCTAGTACCCATATTTCAAATTCATTTATTCTTTTTTCAAAGGTCAAAGATAGACGCGTAACAAAAACGAGATATAAAAATGCATCAAGGGGCAAGCTAAGTCAATATGTAAAATAGTTTTGAAGAAAACAAGCGTACTGATCTAACATTTCAGTCGCTTACATTTATTAAAGTTTTCAATAATGATGCTATCGTAGCATTTATGTATACGTTTACGTACATAGACATACTCGTACCTACTAGTTCTATTTCAATAATATAAAGTAGAATTATCTACTGTGTAAAAGTATATTATGTACCATACTAAAAGTAGGTATCGAATGTTGCTGCTGGATATTCCCCTAAAATTAACCATCCAATAATGCATTTGGCTGATTTGGCAGAAAGAAGGAATAGTAATTTAGGTTTAGGTTACAGATAAAATCATAATGAAGCGTGGGAAATCAAAAAGAAAATATTTGTGGATATGATTTAATCAAATTGGAGTACTTTTGAGACTCAATTTGAATTGTTTAGACATAAATTTAAAAACCCAAGCAGTCGTTCATACGGTCACATGTTTAAAATTAATAATTTTGGAACCACGGTGTAAACACGATGTGCAGGGTTTTGCTGGTCTGGTTGTTACCGGGAAATACACGTGACGTCAGTGACCGAATAGAAAATGAGTAAAATGACAATGCGGCCGGTATTGATAAGATTTTCTCCAGTCCACTGTGAGAAAAACAAATTCCGAAATACAAATTAAAACGTGGGGCTTTGGCTTTTGTGATGTGAATGTGAGTGATGCACTATAATGAGATGATCGTGATCAGAGTGAAATTACTGTGTAGATAATAGATTATAATATTGTGGAAAATAATGGGCAATGCTTTTCTTTTTCAATTCGTGAGAAATATGATCATACGAAGTAGTTATCGAATGAACAAGCTGGTCATTTTTGGACACAAGAAATAAGTAAGCATTTGGTGCAAATTTACTCATTTTAGATAAGTAGTTGATATTATTTTAATTGCACTAAATTATGCAAAGTGCTTCTGTTTATTTTACCGTCTAGGTACTACGTAAATAAATGTATTCTCGATTATGATATAATGTGGTATAATGTGAGCAGAGACATGAAAAGTACGATGTGATTGATGAATGATTTAGATTCGTACATGAGTGGATATTTCGAATACTTACACGTTCAAAATTCAGTACGTAATCTGCCTCTTGGTTTACTTTCATGAGGAATGCAATATGCATTATCAACTTAAGGTCTTTCTATTGCATTTTCTGATGACAACAATTTGTTGTTCATCTAACATGAACATTATACTGAAGAGGTCTGCGAAACTAACCTGAAGATTTCCTAATTCCTATGATGTCAGCTATGTAATCTACTGGCGTTTTTCTCAGAAAAGTCAGGTACATAACTCAGTCCTCGCCTCCTCGGGTAACGGGAGGTACAGGTATCGTCAAGGAAGACGGTCCTCTTGAGCTGTACCAACCGGATAAATCGGCGTATAATTTGGTAAATTTTATTTGCACAATTATTACAAATATAATGGTATATCATGGCATCAAACAATTTGGTACTTACTTTTGTATTTTAGCCCAATCTTATTTTCCTCGGTGTACCTAGAGGTATTCTAGACGAATTTGGAACTTGAATATTGTTCCTTTGAATCAAAGTGTATGATGCAAAATTTTGACGGAAGTGATGCATGTGAAAGACTTTCAAATTTTTAATTGTTGGTTATGATATGGGGTTAATAAGTTCTTGCTATAGTTGTTTCTGGCTTCGATTACAACAAGTAAATATTTTTGTCGGAAAATTTTGCAATTTGTTTGAAAAAATTTATGCATAAACTTATACGTTGCTGTTTGATATCCTCAGTATAAAGTACGTGTGGTTTAATTTTTATTTTCATTAAATTTAACCGGTGTTGCTGTGATTTTCCAAATTATAGTTATTATTTTGCCTGAGGCATTACGCGACTATTCAATGTAGCGGTTTTTGGTGAATAATTCGAATGTTTTTCATGTGTTGCTTTTGACAATTGATAATATTATGAATCCTGTTTTGTAAGATAGGTAGTTAGATATGTCTTCAATCAAGTAAACTGGATTTTCCAATAAGTATTTATCCAAACTTGACGAATTAACTTGTTTAAAATTTGATGACAACTAGAATATTCTCATCTCTCTTTCACACACATTAAACTTTGAGAAATTGAGATTTCTTGAAAAAAGTTCATCATTGTGATCTTGATAGTGATGATTGATCAGAATAAGCAAGAGCATCTTAAATTGCATTTGATGGAAAAGGAGAAGGATTAAAAATTTCATTGTAGAAGTTTGAACTGTACAAGTATATTTTCACCAATAAATATAAAAAATAAATTTCTGATAGATTAAAATATGTATTGTGAGAATGGATGTTAAATAATTTCTGTTTTATAATGTGGTCTTACCACTACAAAAATACGAATAGGGCATCGGTGTCGAGTCCAATATTGATTTTACCGAGAAATAATTTTCGATTACGTTGTATTTTGAAGTCATTTGCTAAAAAACACACTCTTTTTGTAGTTAGGTAGGTAGATAGGTACATTAACGAGTACATTACAAGGTGCCCAGAAATATCGAGCACCCCTAAAAAAGTTTTCTACTAAAATACTTTGGTTGGTCACAGTGAATGATAATAATGATAGCACATGATTGGTTGTTGGACTGGAGGGATAACATTCCACCAATCATATGCATCTATTTCACGTTGCCAACCTATATTTTTAATGAAAAACTTTCTTAGGGGTGCTCGATATTTCTGGGCACCCTGTATATTTTTTATTTATTTTTTTATTTTATTTAAACAATTTTGGTCTTTCCAACAGCCAGAGCCAATTACAGGAAAGACCGATTATAACTAAGGGAGAATAAAAACTAAATATCACTTTATATACTGAAAAGAAAAAGAAATAAAACAAAAAAAGAAAAAAAATACAAAAAATACAAAAAATAAAGAAGATAAGGAGGTAGAGTGAGAAAAAATCAGAAATAAACGAAAATGTGCTACTAACAAAAAAAGATAAGTAAGACCATTTATAAGTGGTGATTTTTAAAGAGAGAAAAAAAAATTAAAAAATTGAGAAAAACATATAAAAAAAGAAAGAAAAATGAAACCAACCAAAAAATAAAGCAAACAAGAAAAAAAAAAACAAACAAAAATAGATAATAATAATAATAATAATACTAATAACAATAACAGGGTAATAACAAGGTAGCCCACAAGAAACTCCCAATGCACCCATGCCCCTACTGGCCTACTCCCAACGCACCCCTCACCAAACGCTTGAAAGCTGACCTACCCATACTAAAAATGTCAGCATCTGCACATCTACTGAGAAAGGTATCTGAGATGCCCATGACGTTGTTCATAGGAGATACCTTCATCCTACATGTATGGTAATTGCTCAAGGAGAAAGTTTTTTTTTGTCTAGAATGGATTTTGGGGGCCCAGAAATTGATTTTTCCCAAAAGGTTACTATCATTTATGTTACCATGGATAACATCATATAGGAACATCAGTGCTATTATTTCTCTTCTTTCTTCTAATGAGTTGATTTCAAATCCTTCTAACAGTTCCTTTTGAGTTAGGTCATGAGGATAATACTCGAAGGTCTTTAAATATATGTAGTTTAGAAATCTGTTTTGGATTTTTTCAAGTTCTTTTATGAATTTTTTGGTATGAGGAAACCAGACTAGTATTCCAAACTCAAGAATTGATCTTATGTATGAGAAATATAAAATTTTAAAAGTGCTTATCCTCCTGAAATGTGAAGAATTTCTGACCACAAAATACGCCATCCGTCTTGCCTTGACTAACACAGCATTGACATGAACCTTGAAGGTAAGCCCCACATCTAGAGTCACACCCAGGTCCCTAACTGTTGTTAAGCGAGAAAGTTCTTCCCCATTGGCTGTGTATGTGCAACTAATAACATTTTTTTTCCGAGTAAATGTAACTGTAGCACATTTAGAAACATTCAGTGGAAGTTTGTTTACAATGCTCCATTCAACAAACCTATCCAAATCTGCCTGAAGTTCTTGGCAATCTTTTGCAGATTGAATTTTCTTATATATTTTTGCATCATCAGCAAAAAGAAGGCTCTCTGAGTTTTCCAGCACAGATGGGAGGTCATTTACAAATAATAGAAAGAATAGGGGGCCCAAGTTAGAGCCCTGAGGGACACCAGACGGACAGGGGTATATACTAGATATTTTGTTTTTATAGGACACATACTGCACCCTATGTACTTATACCTACCTAAAATATTAAATTGAATTTAGTATCGATCAAGTTTTGTCAGAATATATGGTTCCATTTGTTAGAATTTGGTATCCGGCTGGCGGCTACCAGGTATTCGAGTTGTGCAGAAAATAATCATGAAGTAACTAATTTGAGCGCATGTTTATCGCGGTGCGGTAATATACTCATTAGATGAGAAACATATAATTACTGATGTTCTACTGGTGAAGAAAAATACCCATGATGAAGAAGAGAATCAACAAATTGTACAATTTTGCAATTATGTAGTTTTGAGAATTTTTGAGATTTTTCTTCGCTTTTGACAATGTTTTTAGTCAGGTGAATTTGAAGAATTTTTTCGTTGGAGGAAGAAAAAATTATTCCAACTGCTAGTAGGGAATTAGGGATGCTATATTTTGTCCTATTTTGTCCAATATAGAATGGAAAAATAAAAGGGATTGCCTTGGTTGGTGGCATCTTGCAGAATGAAGGTGTTGTCTGAGTTACATCACACAACGTGTGAAGCATTTTTCAATGACTTTCTCCTCTCCAAGGTCCCGTTTTCAAACAAAGGATCATTTTATTTCGCTCATTTTCTAACGAAAACATGGGAAGCGAGGATCTATCGGATCACTATACAAAAATAATTGAGGAACCGTATGGTGAAAAAATCAAATATGGCAGCCCCTCATCTATTTTGAAAAACATCATCTTTGGTAACATTGAAGTGCAATTATTACGATATCAACGAGGTTAACAGTGTTTTCTGGGGTTCAAATTTTTTTAAAAACTGCATGAAATGTCGAGAAAATAGGTACATTATTGCATTAGGTATACCTACTAGGTCCGGTAGAAAAAAATAACCTGATGAATGCAGCAAATTTTGTGATATGAGCAGCCGAAGGTGAGGGAAGCGGATTTTTTAGTTTTTCAATTTTTTTGGTAACTTATTAAGAGGTGCAGTGCAATCATAAAAAATGTATACGTATTATATTTTTATCTCATGATGCTTAAAATTTATAGGTCTACGTATTTTTTTCAGTATTTTTTATTCGTAATTCATGTTTTATAAATTTTTGTTTAAAAAAAAAAATGAGTTGTGTCATTTTGGGAGTTTTTTTTTTATTTGAGAAACAGTTGGGGTTGTAAAAATAATTATTCTTGAAAATTGCATTTTTCGCGAAGTCTTCTGACTGATTCGAGGTCGCTGAGCACGAAAATGACATCCAAATTCAGCCTCTCGATTCGTAGTTTTCGATGAAATCAAATTTTTCGCCAAAAAATTGTCAGTTCCCGGATGAAGGAGCGACCGGGTATTCCAATTGGACACCGGATTTGGACTCAGCAATCTCGAATTGGTCAAAAATCATATTTTACTCAATTTTTTTGAGCACTGAAAAAATTCCAAAAATGCACATGTTCATGTACTTCCTTGGAGAAAAAAACTTTTCGTCTCGAAACAAATCCAAATCTGGACTAGGAGGTTTTATGGAACACGGCGTGGCGCGGCGAACTCATTTCCGGTGTCAGACTCACCATAGCATAACGTTCCCTTCGAATTGCTCTAGGAGACTGATTTTTGGACGTGTTGTACAACACTTGATTTCTTATCAATTGGTCTTCAGTCAGATCAACTTTTTTGGCATTTTTCACTCCTTTCCTCCCTCTCTCAAAGATTTGAACATCGCGAATTGTGAGTTAAGGTCATCGTATCTCTGGTAACTTTTTCAACCCAACGCCAAACCAAGCCTAAATACCGAATTTGAGCAAAGAAGGAGGGTCATTTTGGCCATTTTCGTGCCCCTCGCTACTTCGAGACTTGGATGGCCTTTTCCCATAGGGGATGGTCCCTATTACTATTATCAGGTGATATTTTCCCAGGGGAACTCATAGGGGGGCTGTGGGGTGGTCCCAAAGTCGAAAATTTCAAAATTTTTAGAACCACTTCTCGAAAATGTAAAAAATTAAAAGTAGCGAATATATTATGTTGCTTTAAGGGTAAGCAATGCGGCACGTAACGCTTTTTTCATTTTTGACCTTTTTGGGGGTTGTGGTGGGGGTATTTCTATTTTTGAAAATTTTGGAACCCCCTTTTTTGACCCTTCCCGTCGAGCCACCCTAATGCCCTTTTCATGGTTTATTGCTACTAGTAGTAAGTTCAATTGATATCATTTGCAACCCCCTCATCAACTTGGCTCATATCGAAAAATTCAATTTTTGACTTTTTTTGAGGTCCATATTTTGGGAAACCATGAAAAGCTATCGAGGTCCGGTTTGCGGCAAATATGTTGCATTTTACTTCTTAATCGACTGGCATGGCATGCTTGAATTTTTATTTCAAGTCAATTTTTGACCTCATTGTTGCAGATTACTTTTGGGAGTGGCGAACTTTGAGAACCCCTGAAAAAAGTTCTAAAGTGAATTTTTTCAAACTTTGAGCTGAAATGGTCTTAAATACAGTCCATCTGGCTAAAATATTTTTATAGTCCGGCAAAAAAAATATCAGCCATGCGAAAAATCGACGAACATGAACTCTTGTGGTCCCAAAACGGATTTCGTGATTGATCAGCTGTACAGGCCTGATTTTTCCTTTGCTCTAATGAAAATCAGACTAGAAATACGCGCATGTACGCGTTTTAAACCGTTGCGTTGGGAGGGCGGCGACGGGGGGGGGGGGCTTTACCGCGTCACTTAATGAGTGAGAAGTCGATGACGAAATGATCGAGAGATTCCTTTGTAGCCATAAACGAAGATGTGCGTTTATCAAAACAGAAGAGGAGTGAGAAGAAAACGGTGGAAGGTGGTCGTATATGTTTTAAAAATGTCGTGATCAGAAATTGCAAAAAAATAAATTGCCAATAGTTTGCCCCTTATTCCTGCTACCAGATCAGTTTTCCAGAATCTGGAACTTGATTTGTTTTCATTCTTATTCCAACATACGAAGTATTTTCAAGTAATAGATAAAAATTATGAAAGTAGAACGTCGTCGTTATTTTTAATGAGAAAAATTTGCCTGTCGTGTTCAACCTTTTGTAGTCAAATAATATTGTAAATTCTGTTCTACATAAAAGATGAATACATCGTACGAATAGGTAAAGTACTTATATTCATTTAAACTGTCGTTATAATGTATGTACGTATAGATGCTCGAGTTGCAGTTGTAGAAAGAAAGAGAAAGAGTGCCAGACTTTCTTTGTGGTACGCTGGTAATTACGTTTACGTATAATAGGATTTTCATTTAGAATTTTTACATCGGTGAAATATAAATTGAAATGAATTTTTTAAATCAATTTCTTGTATTTGATAGATACTTGAGATGAAAAATTTTCAAATAATTTGATTTTTTCTAAATTTGGGACGATTTATTGATGAAACATTCAATCTTTTTTCCACTCATTAATTTATGTATTATGCTAAAGTCAGCATTTGTTTACTTATCATGCCGAATTGCCGCAATTGCCGCGTGCATTAATAAAACTCATTATTTAAAAAAAAAATGAAAAAATTGAGAAGAAAAATTGACGATAAACCGTGGATGCGTCCCAGACAGCGGATGGATAATCGTGGTAAAGTAAAAGTATCCGCTAGTTTTTTCAAAAATAAAAATACCTGAAACCAGATTTCAATTTCACCAATCTACGGTCATACTTTCTTCAAGGTGTACACCGCGAAATGTACTCGACGCGCGCACAATGCACGATTTTTGACGACCACTGATCACATCCAACCGGTGGAATATCTCTCCCCAGTTACCCAAATGTTAACCTCTTTGAAACAGGTAACACGCTTACCTGAGTTACCTGCCCGTACATAATAAGTCAGCTATCGCGTTGTGTACGTTGTACATGTACGTTTCGAAAGTACCACGTCTAACAAGTTTATATGAATTTTCGTTTTAAACATCCGATATTATCGTTTTATTTTTTCATTTTTTCCATTTATTCGCCTAAATTATTCAATTATATTGCCGCGTATATATTTTAGTTCAACGACCGGGTGTTTTTTTCGCGTATAACGCGATTTATTGGTGATTTTGTGTGAAGTTTTTTTTTTCTGTGAGCAGTCGGAGGCCAGTGCGATAGGTTACTCTGTCTTATGTACTAGAAAGTGTCGGATATTCGGTAAGTTTTAGATCGTCTTGCACACCGTATTACTTTATCTTTCAAAACTAATTCCGCTGCGAACCAGGTGAATCATTGAAAATCAACGAATGGTGTTGAAAGCTTTCAAAAATCATGTATTTTCGAATGTATACTAAACTTAGACTCGACGAAGCTGCTGTTATCATTGATTTTCACCCTGCCCCAAAAATTTTCATCCGGTGTAAAGTGTAATGAATAAGTGATCAATTTGCATCATATAGGTAATTCTATAGCCTACACTTTGCTGATTTATACGTACTCGTACAAGATGTAGGTACTTACACTGTCTGAATATGTACAGATAATTCTAGAAAGATACAGTGTATTTGCCAGACAATCTGAAAGATTACACGACCAACATAGACTAATAATGCTCGTACGATGTGATCGAATCAACTTGTTGATATACCTACTGAGTACTGAGCTTATACGTTTTTGCTGTTGGTACGTTTACCACTCATTCGTATCGAGAAAAAGTCTGAAAAATGAGGCTCTGTTCGATACCATACCTTTTTTTTGCGACAAGAATAGTTGTTCTTCGAGACAATGATACTTGAACAAACCAGAAGGCATAATGTCGGCGACGATAATACTGGGTAAATGAAAACACCTCTATTCTGTATTGCAAAACTACTAGAACGACCCTCCTTTTACTTTGAATACATTAAAGGTTTGAAAAAGATGAATTGTTTGAGTTACTATTCTGCGAAATGAATTGTACCTTTGAAGCAGTTTCTAAATTAACATCGGCTGTGTGTGTGTACTTCTAAAATGCGATTTTCGCCCAGGACTTGAGGTATTTTTCATCGTGCATTTCAACTCGTGGTTTCATCTAATACACCTCGTGAATTGATATTATTCACCTATAATATAAAATCATACGTTAGAAACAGTATTAGTTCAAATGAAGAACTTTTAAATTAATAGAGTCGAGTCAAACACTGACAATGATTAATCACAATTTGAATAACTATATAATATAGATGTCTTTTTGTAGGTACCTACTGAAATACGAGCATAGGATCCTAGTTCAATATCATCAATACCTACCTAAAGCTCTTGAGAAATTTCTGGAGAGAGAGTATTCAGTAGGTATCGAGTCACTTTGTTGAACAGGTTGTGGCAGCATTTTAGGCGCCTGCTTTGTTTCGAGCAGACACAAGTTATTTATTTCGGATCAGCACAATAGCTTTGCGTGAAAGAGATAAAAAAAAGGTCTGTCATAACAAAATAAAGATAAAATTTGCAACAAAAAAAAAAAGAAAAAAAGTATGCGGAAGAATTCAGGAATCTACGAGAAACTAACTACATAAAAGGCTTGAATGTGCGAACATGTATAATTATGTAATTGTCTTTGCTTGATTTGTGGAGTAGCAATTTCGTAGACCCTGATGAACTTCTCTGAATTGTCGGCTTAAAGGCAATGTTTGATTTTCTTGAAAAAATTTCCCTTCGTTGTATGATTTTGTGAAAAAAAAGGACAAGAAAAATACAAATTGGAAACTTTTGGCCTCGTCTAAGTTTTCAATTCTTGACATTTACAAACTTTTTAAAATTTGACATTTTTATTTTATCAGGAATACCTACCTTCTTAATTTGAGTTTGCTATTTTATAGGAAACCTGGTACTTTTCAGCTGAGATTGGTAAAAAATGACTTTCTATAGTTGATTTCAACCTAACTAATGAGATGATATCTCACCGTTTTGCGTCATTCTAGAATTTCCAGTGAAGATTTAATTTCCTCCAGTTTTCTGGGTTTTATTCCGAAATCGCTGAAAGGAATCTTATCACCTAGATGAGCTCAAATGTACCGCCAGGTTTCTACATTTTCCTTTGGTGGAAACTGGAATTTTCACGAGTACTTTACTTTTCAACTACTCCACTCCGAATTGTACATCAGCTGCGATATTGGTTGCCCAAGTCTGTTTTCAGCTATTTTGGATTCCAGAACAAAAAATTTTCCAACTGGAGAAAATGAATATCTTACTGGAAGCTCCAGAACCGCTTAAAATGGTCGAATTTCGCTCCCAAAAGTTGGCATGTACATACTAGAAGGCTGCTACCTTATTCATCAATTTCAATTTCATTGATGTTTTATAAAAATGCTTCAAAATTCTATTTATCAACTTACAGCAGCTGAAAATTTAATTTGTGCTTTTCTTATTGGCTCTTTTCAAAAATCCTAGTAATGTTCCAGCGTTTTAAATTTGGTGAGGTGTGGGGAGGGGGGCGTTTCAAAACGTTTCCTAGTGAGAAATTCCTAGCGATCTGAAAATTTGAGAGTAGAATAAAATTATGTCTTAAAAATCGTTTTCGATACAAAATCTCATCATTTAGGTATGTCGCAATCTTATCAAAAAAATTTCAAAAGTGTGTCACTCTATGAAAAAATAAGTTTGTTTGAGATTATTGATATTGATAAATGCTTTATGATTAGTATGTAATGTATTATCGAGTTTCATCTCTTGCAAATCTATACACCAGCAATGAAATTCTTATCAGTTGACGAACAGAATGCAATGCATGCCTTTAATGATTTATTGATAAATTATGGATGTCACATTTTCACCTTTTGTTTCGTATTCATCGCAGTTTATTATTTTTTTTCCAATGTTCACATTGATAGGTATAGGTACCTACTTGTGTACATATTTTCGATCGCCCTAGTGAGTTTGTTATTTCAATTTATGTAGAATATTTTCTTTTGGTATTTTTATTGTTTTCATTTCGACATTTCGAAATTTATGTGCACAGCAGGTTGTGTGCTCACTTGCTGGATTTTTTTCTTTTATGAACTTGAAACTGAGAAATTACCCATTTAAATGGATTTTTTAGTGGATGAACCGTTTTGGCAGGTATTTATTTATTTGAATGTTCCGTTTACCATAGTCGATCGAATTCGCCAAAATACTATGAAGTCAGCACGTGATTCTAGCGGTTTTTAAGGAATACGAGTATCTACTATGTGTCCATAGCTAGTACTCGTACGTCGTAACCAACATTTTTCATAATCGAGCAAATTTCGTGTATTGCTTTATCAGCGTTCTACGTGCATCGTACGGTACACCTATCAGGCTATAGGTACATATTTTTAAAAAAATTTCCTATTCAAGGTACCTTCTACTAGTACATGCAATTTATAACTTACGAAGTTGAAAACGAATCCAAGCTTATGTTTCTGTCGATGACGATACATCATACATGGTTATTAGTTGACAGAAAATGAATTCATATAGATACGAGTAGTTAGGTTCGTGGCATAATTTTCTTCAAAACATTTAAATTTAACCAAAATGATATGGCACGAAATATGTATCAGGAAAATTTGGAGAAAAATCTGAAACCAAAGTTCATCATTATTATGATAAACCTACATATCTTTGATTGTCTCCTGCTTTGGATAACACCGCAAAGAAATTTCAATACTCTGATTGATTATGGCTATAAAACTTTCACAATTGTAAAGCTGCAAATTGAAGAAAACTTTTTTTTAGAAAGGGTTGGACATCGAATCGTTGAGAGCAGGCGATAGCTTGATCTTTCCTTCTCCCAAATTGACAACGTTGAACTTCGAATCAGAGAAATTGAATTCTGTTCTTGCTGGAAAATGTTTGAAAGTGGGTAGATGCAAAGTGACGCATGTTGAACATTGATTTTGGGTTGAAAGCTTGCATAAAAAATAAAACATACTGTCTTATATGTGAAAAATCTGAACGCCTTATCTCTTTTGATATGCACAATTGCGTTTCATTGAATGGCCGAGATGAACGAATAAAACACACATTTCATTAATGAGTTTAATCAAGAATATTTTGTGCGCAGTCTCTGACGATAACTCCACCCATACAAAGTTGGCGCTAATTTTGCTATCAGCTCTTTGCAAATCTCTACCGCTCGGGAACAGCTTTTAGCTACTCTCGTGCAGTGGTCCAATGAAATTCGTTCTTCTATAATGAAATAAAAGCATGCGCTTGAAAGCACTCGGCAAAATTGTAGATTGGCGAGAAAAGTTTATTCTTAAGAAAACGAATAAAAAAACTACAGAATTTACTAGATTCTGGTGAATTTTAACTGACTTCATTTTGGTTAAATTTTGAACTCTGATTCAACCCCGTGATTCAGTTCTTGTTGAATTTTAGTGGTTTCCATTCTGATTCAATCAAAATGAAAGAACAATTTTTGTGAAAAATTCAAAGGAAATCAAGATCCAAAAAGCAATTATTGCTTTTTTTGGATCTTGATTTCCATGCTATTAAGTATCTGGATTTGTTATGATTTGTTCATTTTAATCCCAGATTTTGTTTATCACTTTTTGTATTGAATAGTTTTAAAAAGGCCATCTTTGCTTCGCTCGAATAACACACATCTTCGAGGCTAACATACATTTCTGCGAAAAAGTATTTCTTCTTGCTTCGCATTTGGATACGTTACTCCAAAAATTGAAACTCACTTGTATTTGGGACAAACTAAGAAAACAGCTTGTCCTAATTCCTCAGTGTATTTGGAAAATTGGTATTGATTGGTATGTAGATAGCTTTGAGTATTTTGGCTATCGGTCAACCATATATAGTTGGTAAACATAAAAATGTCGGTTTGACAAATCGAAAGGTATGACGTTATTTGAGAAAATTTTTATGATCCTACGTTGTTGATTTCTATATTTTTATGTCCTTTTTAATTTCCTCGTAAACTTCATTTCCGTGCGTGCGTCATCTGGTTTTGGCCTTTACATCGAGATAATTACCCATATTCAGTCCGGACAAGGATCCTGCCTTCCAAACTATAGCTGTATCCTGATCAAATTTTAATGTAAAAGTCGTATTGATCTGATAGCTGTGAAATTGGAAAATCCCAGAGGTTATGGTAATGGGTACACACTACACAGTACTCATCTATGCAGGTTTTTCCTCTTGTAATACAATACTAACTTTTTGAAGCATCTATCGTTTTAAAATGTCGTTTACTAAATTTTAGAGGAATTTCAATTTAAATTTCACGATTGAAGTTGTATAATTTGAAGTCCTTTTTGTTTACATTCTTGCTTTTGTCCATGTTTGTTTTTTTTTTTGGCTTGATTTCAATTCAATTAATCCTGTCTAATTCGACGTTTCATCTAGGGCTATACTCACGCAGATCAAATCCTTTTCTCTACCTTATAGGAAAAACCCTGAACTGTGCTGTCCCAACTTACAACGCTGCGTGGATATTACTCGTATTTAGCGCCACGTGCCTGCGTCAAAATGTACTCGTTTACGTAAAAATACCCGAGGCCAATTTAAATGTAGATAAATACCTACTTACGACGAGATAGCAAGGTGATCTTGTAGAAAATTATTCGGTGCGGCGCATATATCAATCTGTCTTCTGTTCTGTCTTGTTTTTTTAAAGAATCGTTGATCCTACACTGCAAGCCTCATTTTGAAGTTTGACGCGTTCACGCCGCGCCGAATTCGGCTCGATGTCGTTGTCTGCTAATTAATATCTCGTCTGCCCTCTTTGCCTGGTTCTCTTTAATATTGTTCTTAATGTTGGGCTGATTGTGAGCTGAGTGTTGTGCCCTGTGAAAGTTTTCACAAATTGATAAAAAATTATACGACGAATCAGTTGGCAGTACGCCCGCATGCTAGATGTTCGTTGACACACGAAATTTTTTAGTCTACGTACTTTCGCCTCGATGTCGAACTCGATATCTTATCGATCGGCGTTAGGTTTCGAAATTTTCTCGAATAAACAATTCTGCAAGTACCGCAAGTATTTATGCGCTTAATTTATTTATGAATTGTTTGTCTTACTTATAGTGTTCCATTCCAATTGAATGTATCGTTAAGATGGACTTCGAAGTGGCTATAGAAAATTTGTCATCAAGATTTACCAAATTAACTTACTATAGTTGAGGTAGTCCGAGTATAGTGATGGAAATGGAAACGATTTTTGAACATGTCAGTTGAGCTCTAGGCCTCAACTAGTGTAAAACCAAGTTTCCTTGCGTACTTGTGAGATGGACTGTCGAATGTCATCTTATTAATCATCGTTTTTGCTTGAACATGACTTTTGGGATTTTTGACCTAATTTTGTTGACAGTCGATTTGTAATGATAATGATTGGATTAACCTAGCGTATAATTGGTTTGAAAAATAAAGTTGTAGGAGGATTAAGTGCTGCTTGGTTAAATTGGAATGGGTCACAAATACACAAAAATTATTAGAAAGACAGAAAAGGTACCTCAATTTTTCTAGTATAATTTACCTACATATGCGACATTCTAAATTTGAATCAGTGAGGTTTCCCCTTTTCTTTAATGAAATAGCCAAAATTCAATTGATGAAAAATGAGTGAAATTGTTCAGTTGAATCAGTAAAAAATTGAGTGAACAAATCACACAATTCGAAATCAAAGATCGTTTTACAGTGCACAGAATTTTCATTTTTGATCACGCAAAACTGCAAAAATCGACGATTGAGACTTTCATTTAAAAAAAAAAAATTATCGATGTCAAAATTCACAAAAAAATAAAGTATGACGATACCAGTTTTTCTACGATATCTCCCTAATTAGTTTTCTTACATTTTTTGAAAATTTTACTTGAAAATTATTATCATGTTTATCTATATTGGATTTGCTTAAAAATCACCATAGCTGACCTTTTTTTAAAAAGTGGGTGCAATTATATTTGTAACCGAATAAAAATTTTATTATTTTGAATTCCATTGATAAACGAGTGAATGAATCAATAAACGTTTTAAAATATGTACACCGAGTGGGTATAATAAAATATAAATGCTTTGTTCAGCGGTCTCCCAGGATTTCCTAAGACTTACTCGTAATTAGGTGTATTTTCCACTCGATGTTTGAGGATATTCCTGTTGATGGTAGAGGACTCCCTTTATTAAAAAAATATATATGTACGAGTATATACTCGTATGTTAAAACTATGCAAATGCTCGCAATATTCTTTTCAATCATTCCAGTTCGTTGACTTACTCTGTACAGGGCTTGAAGAAAAAAAGTTATTACGGAAGATTAATGTCGTCCGTGCGAGTTCTGAACTTACTTAATTGAACATTTTTATAATGCAAGTAACGTAATCGTTTTTGTATTAATTAAGACAAAAAAGATTTTTTTTAATGCGCGGTTTATTTAAAGTGAAAATTAAATGCCATAAAAATTTATTCGTCGTTGGGTAACGACGATGTTTCATAATTTTTTTCTCTTCTTTGAAACTAAGGTGTATGTATATTTATTTTTATTTCATTTGATTATTCCCTAAAAATTTACCCTTTCGAGTGAATTACTCGATTAATTACTCGACTCATTAGGTTATACGTATACGATGTAATTATACGACCCGTATCTGCTTACAATAAGGTAATGCTTGTATGAAAAATTTTATAGTGATTCAAAATGTAGTATTGCTATTTATAAAGTCTAAAAAGTCCAATTTTATACCTTCATTTTTTTGTTAATTGTATAATTTTGTTCTGGATATACTCCGCGGTGGTTGGATAAACATGCGTACTCTGTGCTGCTTAGGAGACCTACCTGTACAATACGAGTCGATTGTTGTTGGTGTGAGATAGATAATAATAGAAGGGAGAAATATTTAATTTTATTCGGCTTGTTTTATTTTTGATGCCGTTGACCTGTTACATTGATGCGGTATACTGGAGTCGGTGGTTGTTAGTACTTGAAAGAGAATAAGAAAGTAGGTAGGTATTCTTTTTTGTGAAAGGTAATCGTGACTTTTTCCGCATCAATGATCATTCATTGTAGACTGCGTTTAGAGTTCACGTCTATTTCTGTGTAAAAGTTACCATGGTATCGCGATGGCTGGCGTACGTATTAGTTGCAATTCAAATCCACCATATAGTATACCATCTTCATCAGCATTGAACCCAGAACGATGGCTGGCTAAATTGTAGGTAAATGCCTCGACTGTGTCGACGCCGATGCCGATGCCGTTCCTATTGTTGGTCTTGCGGAGTCTCGCGTCTTTATCTCCGGTCTCTCGCTGTACTGTACACTGTACACTGTACAGTGTACGACGATGACGACGAAGGCCTCCTCCGCTTCTTCGCAGTTTTTGAACAAATTGTTCGAACCCACGCAATCGAGATCGTAGGTTTTTCATTCATTTAGATGTTTTCAAGTTGAAAAAAGGTTGAAGCAGAAAACACGGCGCGGCGCGGCGTGGCGTGGCGCAGCGTTTCGGTAATGCATAATTTATGTCGGACAAAAAGGTACTAACACGGCACATCCTCGCGTACGTGTAACGTGTACTTTACTTACCTATCTAAACTAAATGTAACCGCAGTATTAGTTTCATTCACCCTGCTACTCGTCCGCTGTGCAATGACGTTACATTACATACATGTACATTACTTACCTACCTGTTGAAAAATACGTTTATATACTCTTACTCGTTCATCCAGACGAAATATAGCCAGTGGGGTATATCACGGTTATGACATCAACAGGTAGCACGTCTGTCGTCTGTGGATTACGATTAACCAAGTACTACCTAGACCTAGACTATACCTGTACGTACTTACTTCCATTCCACCCATATGTAAAGTTTATAAGTTATGATAAGGCATTTTCCACTGCCAAACGCGACACAACTTTCCCCCTATAGAGGTTTTCTGCTTCGACAGATTTACACCAAAATGGTCTCAAAGTAGAATATTACCTACACTTGTTGGAATATGATTAATTGCATAAACATAGTTGTAATATCATAATTAATACAACGACTAAGGTAAATACTACACCATAAGTCATGTTATCGTGAAAATATATTACCTCTAAAATCTTTTCTATAAGTGTATTTATTTCGAGGCCTCTTTGAAAAATTATTAGTGATTGAAAGATGACTGCATTTTTGTCTTATATTCAGTGTCATATGTCATGTGAAGTAATATACTATTGATCAATTTTACCAAAATTTTCATCACCTCTTTTACTGTAGAATTTTATTTGTAATTTATTTCTTTGAGTAGGTACTTATACTCATTGACATTATTGGCGCTTTCATGATACATATCTGTCGGGTACTCATCTTTTGTTTTGAAAATCTCGAGTACTTACGTTGTTGAAAAAAAAGTAAAACTTGTGATAAGATGTAGGTACTAAAAAAGGTATGAATATATCAAAAAGAAATGTATATGTAACCAAACGATGCATCGGAGCTATACATAGTTGATTCGGATAAGACCTGAAAAATTAAAACCACGTATTCTACTCATGAATATGAGTCAAAGGCGCCGCAACCGGGGGGGGGGCGTGGCCCCCCTAAACTCAAAATTGTCCCCCCCCCAACAGAAGCCATATTTATGTAAAAAAGCAGACATTAAAAAAAAACACTATCATCATCACATGCTTGAAAAAAATGAAAATCTCGAAAAGTCTGGTTTTTTAGGAAAACGCAAATCAGTTCAATTTGAGTGACATCTAAAAATTACTTTTTCAAGGAAAACATCAACAGTGATGAAATTTTGACCACTAAAAAAAACTATCGTATACCTTTTGAAATGAGGACTGATTTTTGAAAGCTTTGCCCTCGCTTCGCTGGGGCCGTTTGCTTTTCTGTTTTCCTTCTTAGATTAAAAAAAAAACATCATTCAAATTCCATTGTTTCATGCTTCTTGCTTCTCGAAATACTGATTTTCAAGAACGTTTGGGATCATTTTTTTCGCTTTTGAATTTTTCAAAACTAAATCAATTTGAATTTCAAAATTTTGAAGCAAAATGTACATAAATGATAAACTTTTTAGAAGTACCTAACTCATCATTGTGCAGCTCCAAAATTTCCTTTGGATGAGCTCTGGTTTTTAAAGTTTTTATTTTTTTAAAATTTTTTAAAGTTTTTATCTGCCCCAAAAATGAATATGTATTTTGAAACACTGTTTTTAACGCAAACGAACGAATATAGGCACTCGGGTACCCAACTAAAATCATATGTTACGTAAAAATAAATATATACCTATGTATATGCTACTGGTAATTTGCCTTTATAGCTTGGCCCTCCAGAAATTTGACCTCAGCGGCGCCTATGAATATAGGAGTAAAAAATCTTTTATACACCATGGACCACAATCTCTTCATTTTGGACTTATTGACCTTTAAAGGGGGCCATTTCGGCGCTGTATTGAAAATTGTGGGGGAGGGGGGGGTATGTGGTGGAAAAAGTGAAGTGAGATCTAGAAAATAATGTAGAGTATCATTCTTTTCTGTTTTGGTCCATAACATGATGTTTCGAAGTAGTACTTCTTATTCAACACTCATTAAACTTTATTTTCTCTGTTTTGGTCCACTGGATTCTGATAATCAAACACTGAAAAAAAAAAACAATAAAAATTACTATTTCAGTACAGTAACCGGATCCAATCCAAAAATAATAGTGATTTTTACTCAGCCAAAAAATACATTTTACTATAGAATTAGGTAAAATTTATTACTCTCATAGTAAAATTTACTAATCTCATAGTAAAAATCGCAATATTTTTGAATGGGATCCGGTTACTGTATGAAATAGTAAAAATTATCCATAATTTTTTTTTCCGTGAATGTTTCCATTTTGAATACATATCTACTTTTTTTTTAAAAAATGCCATTCCTCAATAAAACATGATTTATCTCAACCAATACCTATGCTCACTTTGGCATTTCAGGTCTTATCTGAATCACCCTGTATGTGTTCAGTTCTATAATGGTTGTGCCATTATTGCAATGGGTGACTATAAACATCAAATGATGGTCAATTGAATTTGTTCAAACAAAATTGGAGCTTATTTTTTTTTAGTCCTTAAGCTAGTATATAAATGCAATTTGCGAAGGGCAATTGAAAATTGCTGTTCAAATATTCATCCAAGAACATGCTCAATGCATACTGTCGAAGATAGCACGGTGTTCTTTTTCCTCTTTTGGCCAGGGTCTCAACTTGAATGTTGATCTTGATCCTGAATGCTCCAGACCCAATTCGAATTATTACAAATTGAAAAAAAAAAACATCGTTCAATTTTTAAAGATAATATGTATTCATTTCAGCCGATTTTTTTCCAAAAAAGTAATATATCAAAAAAATAGGTATGTACCCTTTAGGAATGCGCTGACTCGATATCGCGCTTCAACTCCAGGAAATTCCACTAGTGACTTGAAAAGACTATTCTCAAAGGCCCTGTAGAACGTATGACTTTTACACATTATGTAACAAAGGGAACCACGTGAGATCCGCATTTTTGTGATTGGCTAGCTACATTTTTCGTATACTTAGTACATAGATTACTTTCAGAGGCCCTCTTACTTTAAAAAAAGATCGGGTGAAATCGGGTGCTGCACACTCGCGACGTTTGCTTGTAAGTATGATATTTACTTAACAGGAAGATCTGGTGGTGATCGCAATGGAAGGATCACCTCGTCTGGAAAAGGAAGGAAGAGGCAGAGTTCAGTGATTGCGGTGTTTGAATTTCCATTGTTGATGCATTTCTAGTTTTAATTTCTTAAATCACAATTTTATGAGTAGGTAGTTTGTGTTTGTACCTACTTCTCATAGTTTTGTTCAGAAAGAAATATTCATGGGGTTATTTAGCAAATTGGTTTTTTTTTTCTTTCTTTTTTAAATACATGTACGAGTAGGTATGTCTACATGTACCATGTCATATTGCAGTATGTAGTTATGTATGGTTTGATAAGGTATACGTAAATTGCCATGAAGTCATTGTTGACATCCTAACAAACATTTCTTACTATTTACATAATGTTTCTGAGATACTTTTTGCATTATTTTGTGGCCAGCGACTCCTGTTACTTGGAAATTTCCTTTTTTCTGCTATGTTCCACTAATGCTTATTTGGTTCGCTCAGAATCCAGTAAGTATATTTTGTTGAAAATTAGATTTTTGAAATGGAATGACGATTAGCATTATTTTGCTTGGGAAAGTTTGTATTATTAGGTATTATAGAACAGCAGAAATTTTTTCCAAAAGTTTCAAGTCAGCTGTGCAAAAAAATATTTTTTTTTTTGTGAAGAAAATTCTTTTGAAAAAACATTTATTAGTGCTTCCAAGTGGAATATATTGGGTAATTTTTTTTCGTGTAACCGGTGATGGTTTAAAATTCTATGTTTGTTATTGTGTGTAACGAAAGAAAATGAATATAGGGTCAGTAGTTATAAAAGATGAACGCATGTAACTATACGAGCATGTACATATTAAACAATAATGATTATATTAACCGTTTGAACTGAATGTTTATAATGTGAAATAAGTAAGAGTGTCCGTGGGTCCTCACTATGCTAAGTAAAGCCAGAGGCTGAACGTCATTAACTGTTTTCAAGGTCAACCATATGATTACTGGACCGATGAGTCCGGCGATTTGGTCCCCGGCTGATAAATCCACTAGTCACGATAGGTATGTTTCGATGCATGCGTGTATGTCTATGTACGTACTATAAGTAGGTACATAGATTTAGGTACGTATGTTCACTTGCGTGATTCCTAACTGTTGATCATTTCAAAATATTTACATTTTTGAACTGGAGGGAGAATCAATGATTGATTTAGGGGGTTAGAAGTACTCAAATTTTGAGTTTTCGTTACGTAACTTGTAAATTTTTGATAAAAATATGTACCATTCACGTTTTTTTATGGTCCGTTTCACACAGATGATTACATACCTGCGTACTTTGTAGTGAAATTAATCTTGATTATCTTGTGGAAACTACTGTGGGTTCACAGATCCAATTTTCTCAGAACAAAAAACTAAAAATCTTGGTTAAAACTACCAAAAAAAATCAATTTTGCAGTTAATTAATTAATTTTTTTTGACGCATTTCTCTGAAAGTAAAAAAGAAATAGAGGTTTATTTTCTGTCTCGGATGAAATTATAACCGTGATTTTTTTCAATTTTACTTTGAATTTAGTTTTGCTTTCCCGAATAATTTCTTGTATCTTTCATTTTATTTTACACTAGATTCCACTCTTCTAGATTTTTTGTTATTTTTTGTTGGTTCAAGGTAAGAAAAACTTGATATTGCGCAACGAATAGACCGTACAAGTGATGAGTATCTTTCAAATTTCAGAAAATATGAATTCTAATATTTGTTTGCAAATTAGCAATGCTGCCATTAACCAAACTATCGTACCATCGTTCCCTCAAGTAGTGAAGTAAATACATTCGAATAGATAAGAGCGAACGATGTTTCGTTATCGATTATATGTACTTATTTAGTTTTTACCCAGTGTTAACCAGATGCGTACCTATTCCTAAGTATAGTACATACGTTAACACGTGTCATTCATGTGATGTGAAAAGCATAATTTTGAAGAAAAAAATCTCATCTGTTAGAAATTCTTCTCATTCTTGTCCCCCAGCCCCCTCCCCCCAAGCTCCAAATATGTTATTCGGGAAAATAGAAACTAGGATCTAATTGCCTTTCTTTCTTTCATTTGTTTCAGAATCGAGTTCGAATGGTGTGGAGGGAATCGCGACCGAAATCGTCCTGTATAACCAATATCATTTTTACCATTATGAACCATAATGGTAGAATCATTAAACTGTGACAATATAAAACACCGCAAGGAAACAACGCTTAGTGCCATTAAGATGCTGGGCACACCGTACATGTGCGCCTTCTATGTAGCCACCGCTGGATTACAGGGCGCGTCTTTAGGTTCTGATGAAGAGGAAATTGTACTATTAATATATGTCATAATAGATCTGACTCAGAACAAGGTAAGATTTTCGTTTTGGTATTTTTTTGTTTATAGTATCATAACAAAATGCTCTTTTCTAGCGAAGAAAGGGTTAAGGGGTCAGTGTATCTTTTATCTTCATTACTGGCATCGATATTGTTCCAGGAATAGGTCGTGCTCAGAAATTTTGAGCACCCTACTGCAAATTTTTCGCTAAAAATGTAGGTTGTTAAAGTGAAATAGACGCATGATCGGTGCGATAACATTCCAGTGATTATATCCAATCATGGTCTCATTAAATTGGGTCTGATGAGGTCTGAACAGATCTACTTGGATCAGGGGGGGGGCTGTTCGGATCTGATCAGGTCAGATCGGAATTGTTGATCAATTTAATTTATTAAAATTGACGACTCACATTTTTGAGTACCCTGATTAGGAAGGTCTTTCTCGTTGATTGAGCATTGGATTTAATTACATATTAAAAAATTAGGCCGGCTGCTCATCTTTGTGATTTCAATCAGAATAATTTCCTTATTTTCGTTAAAATTGATCAAATTACGTTGATAAATTTCGTACCTACACCATGCGACATTAATTTTAGCACATAAAAAGTAGCACGTCTCCAATGGGGTGTTAAATGTTTTTTTTTCACCCCAGATATTACGTAGCCTACCTATATGTACTGTACATAACGAGATGCATTATAAAAACGCTTTTCTTCAAAACGGCAAACGGCTGTTTGCCGGTACTAATATGGGTTTCTCAATCACCCTTTTCAACCTCACAACTTCCCTAAGGAACTAGGACGAGTGAGACGAACGCATCTGCCGGTAGGATTTCGATTTCTTTGGAAAAACTCTTACAGCACCTGGTGTTTTCGACGATGTCTCTATTCTTATGACAGCCCACACAACCGTAATCTACTATGTACTCGTCGTCGTACAAAATGCCAGTATATTAGGCAGGTTTATGGTACTTTGTAAACGTATTCATATTGCGATTGAAAATTAGCTATTACCATTTACGAAACTTTTCGGTTCTTGGCAAGTACTGGCGATAGGGTTGTACGAGAAAGTATAGATGCCTATAATTCAGATCCCTGCAATTGTATTGGGCATGAAATAGTAATTCCAGCTGTCTTATTGGTTCAACCAGATAACGCACATGCAAATCCACGTAAACGAACCAGTTAATACGTACATGTACTACCAGATTTCCTTCAAAGAAACACGTTTCACTTTTTAGTAAGCGCGCAAAGTGCCATATTTCTGGCACCAGTTAATTACCTACTCCTTGGAAAAATCACCGACTGTGTATTTAGTAAATTATACGAGTTTTAAAAAAAAAATACATATCCATCCAAACCACTAAACGCGAAAGTCTATGTACCTACCTTAATCACATTAAACGTAAGCGCACTAATTAGAATTTTTAATTAACCGTACGTATATGCAATTTTTTAATAGGTTCATTTATATGTACGTATTTACTTTCTTTGATTCTTTAAAAATGTGAATTTTATAACGATCTATATTTGTGTATAATTTTTACATTTTTCGTTAGTTGTATTGCGAAATTTTTCCCTGAATGGGGTAACATGCGAGTAGGTATGCGCTATACGCACGATGTGTGCATCCATGATTATTCGTCATTGACGTGTTTGAAGATAAATTCATTATTTTTTCCATTAAAATATGCTTACATAATTAAGAGCTGGGAGGGTTATTCTTATTATTCTCATTGTTTTGTGAAGAAAATGGGTATTCAGGTAGATTTCAGTGTTTTCTGTTTGAATGCAGTCGTTAAAAAATTTAGGAATGAATATTTTTTGGTCTGCTGATTTGGGTTACTTGGTGCATAAAATTAGAAGCTTTTTCAATTTTCATTTTTCGTTCTAGTGAATTCAACTTTGAATGACCGTTAAAAATTTGTATTCGTATTAATAGCTTATTGGCAATATTGCAACATGAAATTTTCCGAATATTACATGAATTTTTTCCTTTTCTAAAAACGTAAAGTCAAATGTTTTGGAAAGAAATTTCATTTTTTTGAAAAAAAAAAAAAAAGAAGGTTCCCCTTAGGTACTGTATTTTTTTGATTGACAATTTTTCAAAGAAGAAGGCGAAAATGACTACTAAAATATGAAACTTCGTAGTAGTCCTTAGCGTGAGCTTTTTTCTGCTACATATGTTAGAATTAGATTTTTGCCAATTAGGTATTCCCAAAGGACGGTCAGTCATTTAGCTTTAAATCGAGGAAAATTTGAATATTTCTGGCATTTCTCTGAGGCATTACTTAAGTTTCCGGTTTTGGGAAAATCGCTCCAAAAATTCCAAAATTGAATACAGCACCTACAAATTTGGATGTTCTGTCTTTGGGACCCTTCAAGATCGATTCGAGAACAGATTTTCAAAATCAGTTTTTAAAAGTTCAAATCCTGCAATTTTTTGTTGGGAGGAGGGGAATTCAGCATAGAAATGTGAAATTAGGTTGTGGTTCATATTCCGTTTTGATCTTTCGAATCAATAAATTGGTTGTAGTTTTTAGCAGTTCTGAAGCCTCCGCAATGGATTTTTGTATGTTCAGATTTTGAAAAAATCAACATTCGAGTAAAAAGAGTCAAAATGAAATTCAGAACTTATGAACTCGAGTAAGTGTGTGTCTTTGTTCTATAAAATTTGAAAAATGAAAAAATCTACTTATTGGGATTTGAAAATGGTTTGATTAAATCACTGCCAGTCGATTCGGAAGATTAAAAATAAAATTAAATCAAACTTCAGCATTCTACTGCAATTGATTCAAATTTTATTTTTTCCCCGTCAAATTAAAATTTTTTAAAATTCACCAAAAATCGAAAAATGATACTCAGCACTTTTAAATTTGGTCTGATGTTGTAAAAAAATGGCGCTCCTTTAATTTTTTCCTATAGGATTCTCAGATCTGCCCTTGAATTCGGACGTGAAACCGAAAAACTTTTACTGACTCACTTGGGTAAGGTTATGAAGGTTAAAGTTGGATAAATTCTTCATTTCGTTAGATAATATTACTTAATTCTTGATCTTTTGAAAATACTTAAAACCGATTTAAATCCGCGAAGATTGCCCAATGATCGTCTACTGAAACTGAAACGAAATCGAAATGAGCAATTTTAGTGAAAAAATATCTAATTTACTGTCCAGATGATTCAATTTCATTTGAATTTTTTTGCAACGAATTTTGTTCTATCCTCATCAATAGCTTTTTTTTCAAAAAATACTTCCTCCCACTTAGTTTTAGTTATTTCGTAGTTTGAATACTGCTTATTCGAGAGGGTTTAACCAGAAAAAAAATCATATTTTAGTACCTACTTTCGATGATACTGACTTAATACCTGTTTCTTGGAAGACCTAACTACGAAGATTCATTCGTACATGTATATTCGGATTATAGGAAGTGTTTTTCGATTTGGAAAGATAAATAAGATAATTATACCTCGATGTGAATATTTAAAGTGAAAAATGTTCATCGAACCCAACATACTTTGGATTAACTACTCGCGGTGATTGTATTATCAAAAGTGTATAAAATATTCTAAAGTAATTGTATTTGTACCCGAATAAACGCGTTATCTTTTGATTTTCATCAATCTGTCATCGGGAGTGGTTTGATGTTGCCTTCGTTGGTTAATAATCTTCCCGAAAGAATAATAAAGATGAAATCGCCGAAGAAAAGAGTTACATACCTACTTATACGTACGTAGCTACGTACGTGTGCAAGTGCAAGTTACATACTTACCTTCATATACCTCACCTACCTACTTATGCTGGTACATGCAACGTGTATTGTTGTATTCGTTTCACACAATAATCATACTTTCGTCTTCGTGATGTTGGTGAAAAATTGAAAATATAGGTGCTTTAATCATTTTTGCCTTCGAATGAATCAAGAATGAACGAGTATTTTTTCTGCATTCAATAATATTATTACTCGGTATTAAAAAATCAAGTAGGTAAAATATCGAATTTATTTGATACGACTTGATTTAACTGTTTAAAAATGAATAATGCAAATATGGCATATGCTGTAGAAATTGAGAAACAAATCGATCGACTTGATAATTTTATTTTCCAGGTATATCCCTCCTTTCATTACAAAGACACTAAGACCCCAAATTCATGTCTATTGTTGAGATTTTCGTAGATTTTTTAAAAAGTTAGTGTGTCTCTTTTTTTTTCCATATTATTTTGTTCTAATTTCAATACCCAATAACGTGCATATAGTTGCATGCCATACAAATTTCAAGACGTACGTACATTTAGGAATATTTTGAAATTTCTATTGACGCAAATATTAAAGAGTAATTATCAAGTTTTATGCCGAACCGTTTATGTCTGTGGAAATCATACGCGATCGCATATCTGTTCATGAATTAAATTTGAATAGAGTTTCGCATCGCGATGTACTTACGGTTTTTTTTTAATTTATGTGTCTGAGAGATTTGAATCGCAAATTTTCAGAGTTTCTGTTTGCAATTTCATACGAACAGTGTTTACACATGACGTTGAATTTTGTCAGCTCATGAATGGTTTTGACGAATTGGAAAATCAACTCCAGGTTGTGAGGTTGTCTTTAAAAATTTGTGGAAAATTCTCGAACTGCAGGCAATTTTTTGTACTTATTTTACTGAGGTTTAAATACTTGAAGTAATTTGAAGGTTCAGTCCTGTTTTATTTCTTTAGAAGAGATTTGGTTTCAAAAATTGACAGGTACGTGGTAATATGAAGAGTATGGTCGGTAGTAGAATCAGATCTGAAATTATTCTTTTTCAGCTTTGAGCGTACTTTCATTTGCGACTAGGTGATTTTTTCAAAACAGGTTGTGTTGGGGCTAGAGCGAAAAAAATCACGATTTTTTCGAAAATTCCCCCTCTTTGGAAGTCCAAATCTTTCATACAGGGGCACCTCGGGAACTACAAAATTTTTGGTGATTTCCAACTTCAAAATGAAAGTTACTGTTGAATTTAATCAAAATCCGACTATCCGCCAATTTTTTTTTCGCGATCCATCCAAAAATACCTACCTACCAACATTCTTGAAAACATCCCAAAAGGTTTTTAAACATTTCAGCAAATTTTGAAAATTTTGTTTGAGAAGGCATATTTTTTGAAAAAATTTACTCAAGCGGTAATTTTTAAACAGTTTTTTTTTTTTTTAATTTCGATTGAAATAACGTTATTGGTAGTTGGTACGAATCTACTAAGACTTGTGAAGTCGTTCTGTATAATAATATGGTCCATTATTTTCTACACACTTGCATTTATTCTGCGCATATGCTTGAAACACTGCGAGTAAAGCTTTGAAAAATTGGCTGGTTTACCTGTTTGGAAAATAGCACGTACTTTTTGAAAATTGAAACTCTATTGGAAACACTTTTAATGAAATAATCTGTCATTAAAACTTCGCAATAACTTGTGATTTGTCACAAAACACACGAAAAATTGAATTTCTCCGCCCTTGAAATTTACTGTAGTATGGCATGTCACCCTTCTCACACATTTTGATACTGGTTATAAGAAGTCGAAACATTAATGTATGTTTGTGTATCGAATTCGATATAACTATATCACATCGGCTCATTTCAAACTGCTTCTTTTCTTTCCAGAAAATTTTACAAAGCTATTCATTATACGTCTTAATAGCCTGAGAAAAGCAAGGCAAACAAGTTGTACAAATTTGAAAACGTTTACGAAACGAGTAACACTGACAAATTTTATGATTACAATTACATTTTGTCGGGAAAATTTTTTAACGATCTTTAAACATACGTTGTTGTCGTCACGCGAATAAAATAACGTTATAATTTGTCGCTTCTTTATAAAGAATGCATTTATTGTAAGTAATATCCCATGTTATCCATAAAAAACCAGAATCTTAACGATGTGGGTAAATAATGGCGAATAGGTACCTACTTCTATAGCCTACTGTGCTAGGTTAAGGTGAAATTCGCAAAATAATTCAAGTACGCTTTAAAGAAAATAAGGTTATTATGTGCAGTACCATTTGTGTCTGTGTGTGTATTCAATATTTGAATAAAATATTTTCGTGAGAAGAATAGAATGTAGCTGTGTAAACGTGGCGAGATAAGTTTTAGGCGAATTGTGTAAAGGTATGCACAATTGCACATGCTCAGTTTAGGTTATAGGTAGATGTACAGTTGGATTGGAGTATTCTTTAAAATATGAATCGAATTGGAATGTTTTATCAATATTTATTTTGATGAACCGAAGGAATTTTAAAATGATAATTTTGTTTGGATTTTAATCGGTCTGTAGCGTTGCTCAGTTTAGATTTTGGAACGTTTCTCTTCAAAGTTCCTCCTTGGAAAGGGATATTTTCATAATGGCATTTTTTCGTCTAAATTTCGAAGTGTAGCTCTAGATCCCTTTGAAGTCCATTTTCAGAGTTGGACTTTCAATGAGAAATATTGACTTTGAACTTTTAGAAATTCAGTGAACTTTTTTGGATTTGAAACCTGTTTTGATATAAGTTTCCATTATTCATGAGATCATGAGATACTTATTCGTGGCTAAAGTTGAATGCTATCTGACTTCGTAAACTCTTCTTTCTGTAGGTTTAAGGACAAATTAAGGATTTATTTTCAGTTGAAACATGGAGACATGGACGATTTTATACTCGCACTTATTGGTATAAAAAGGTCATTGAAATCTAAAATCTTTTTCTATTTTCAAAGGTTAGAGAGCTTTCTACCTACTCGTAATTACATATCTATCTACGTATGTCTCAAGGTATTTAAGATATAAAATTTCCAAAAAATATCGTGACGACTGAAATGAATCGATTTTTGGTCAATTTTGAAGGTTAAATTCATATCAGTTACTCGTACGTAGAGAAGGTGTACGTAAGTAAAATCAGGTTGTCCTTAAAATGGTGTAAGTAGAGTCATAGACATTTGTCAGGTAGAACTACGGTATCAGTTTATCTTTTACGAAGAAATATCGCATTGAGGGCTCATAAAAAACGTATTTTCTGTATCAGACGACGTATACTTCCTTTGATAAATAACAATACACGCGTACATGGTTGTATTACCGGTAGGTCTAGGTACGCATTACTGACGTTTACTCATGTCCCCACGATGTCATACAGGAAAACGCATACCGTATTGGAAATGTATGAAGTGGAAAAAAAAGGTAATTGTATATGTACGCGAGTACGTAAACGAGAACCATAATTCGAAAAGTCACAGGGCCAACTAGAGATATGGCTATATACTCGTAAATACCATTAATAATGAATATAATAAGACTAAATGAAGGAAATCGTTTGAATTTTAATGAATAATTTTATGAATAATTAATCCAAGTGACCGTATTAAACGCGTTATTTTGTCCACTGCGTCGCGCTTTGCGACCGATGTACCTTTCAGAAAGGTAAAAGGTTGAATACGTTGGTAATTAGTAATGCTCGAAGCACGCTCAGTATATCTACCTACTCGTATTCGAGTCGATTTTTCTTTTTCTCCTTCTCCTTCTTCTTCTTCTTTTAATAATTTTGAGCACCGTAAGTTCGTTCTATGTGTATGTGTGTTTTTCTTTTTAAAAAAAGTAATGCTTGTAACCTGTAACGATGAGAATTAAACGAGGAACCGTCGCAAAACCAACAATTAAACAAGAATTATGGCGTTACTTCATTATACTCAATTTTTTTCCATTATGAATACATATCCCGTGACAATAATGTGACAGTTATTAGCATTTTCGCTGCGTAATGTCCAGGACGATTTTTTTTTCAGTTTTAGTTTTTGAAATAACGATGCCTGCTGTGGCTGTGTAGAAGTATGTCATTTCAGTTGAATGACTTTATTGGTAAAATGCGCGGTTTTCTGGTTGTAAAATTGTTACTGCAGTTTTCGATACGTTTTCAGGATGTATTTTTATATGTTGGTTGCAGTAAAGTTTTCCAACCAGTTTGAATCGCTGACATGCTGACATTTTACTGGCTTGAGCAGGTATTTTCTTTCTATTGTTATGAAGTAAATAGATTGGATAGTGAACTTGCCACTTGTTCGAGTCAGTAAAATAATGAGTCAGTTACTTTTGGCGTCCAAAAAATTCTGTTTCACTTTTCATTTTTCATATTATCATTTCCACTCGAGTCAATAATACCGATGGCTGATCCTGATTTTCGAAAAAAATGTTATTACTTGGCTATCAACAAGTGAATAATCCGAAAGAATTCATTTTTTTATTCTTTTCCAACTAGTTACACTTCCTTTTTAGAGTCATGGCTGTAAAGCCCTTCCTTTGACTGAAATTGTTGATAGTTTCATCGTTTCTGCTACTTCCACCGTAACTCCTCACTTTGGTAGCATGGTAGCCAACAAAATGTTTGAATATCTATACGTAACACTTGTTTGCAAAACGTTTTAAATTTCTCACTTTTCTCCAAAAATTGCCCATAAATCTCGTTTTGTTGCCAAAAAATGCCAAAAGCCTTCATTTTTTTGCTAAAATTGTCCAAGTTTCGCTGGTTGTCAACATTTCTAAAAAAAGTCACTTTTTTACCAAAAATTTGCAAAAGTCTCATCTTCTCAACAAAAATTGACAAAAATTCTTAATTTTTACCACATTACTAAAAAATCTTCCTTTTTTTCTAAAAATGACAGAAATTACCAAAACTTCTGATTTTTTTTGCTTAAAATTATGTACTAAAAATTTTCGTTATTTTGCAAAAAATTCTAAAAAAAGCTCAATTTTTTAGATTGCTTCAAAATTTTGCTTTTTTTCAGAAATTGCGATGCTAAAAATTTGTAAAACCTATTTTTTGCCAGTAATTGTCTAAAAGTCATTTTTTTACATTTTGAATCGAAAGTCGGGCTTTTTTATTCATTTTTTGTTTCGCTCACGTCTTGTAACAATTTTGCTTACTTTTTAAAACTTTTTTGGTTGCTAAAGTAACCTTTTTTTTTCGACAAAAAATTGGGCACGAGCCCTGAGGCTGCTGGAATTGGGTTTATATCATATTTTTGAACTTCTTGATCAATTGAAGACACTTTCCACTTGAGAAACGTTCTGGAGCTCTTAGCGTTTTTCTTTTCAATTTCTGAAGAATTCCAACTTATTTCCCCATCAGCTGAAGTTCATCATATTTTTCTTTGATGATTAAGTAATTTTTTGGAGAAAAAAATGTACAAAATATTTATAAAAAGCTGACATTTGTTCAGACTTATTTTGTGCCCTTCATATTGATCGACACTCGACAGTAGTTTCGAACGAGCTTTTTTGTGCTGGGCATCGAGGTTTGTTATTTGAAACATTTTGGCGAAACTTGACTGAAAGCAGTATTGTCATGTAAAATACTCGTATTTGCTGGGGGCCAACGGGGAAATAAATTTTCTAGACATGAAAAAGAATAGATACTCGTAGAATAATAGCGTTCGGAAATTTGACGTACTAAATTTTATGTTAGGTACGATCAAACAGTTTAAGATTTGATTAAATGACAAGAACGTCATTAGTGATGTGTGCGATTATTATTCAGGTCATGTGAATGGCACATTATGCTATCTTTATACATGTAGGTAAGGTAGGTACATCATGTGTCTTCGTATATTAAAAAAAAACAAAAAAATAGAATAAACTTTAACTTTCTTTAGCCTATATCGCTTTCAATATCAGAGGTGAACTATTTTACGTATCAAGGAGCCTTTTTCATTTTAGTTTGCCTTGAAATTTTGTTCCAGAAACCAATGTTAGAAAATCTTTTGAAAATGTAGCATTGTAGCTGAGTATTATTTTTTATGAAACTCTTTTTTCCTTTGAAAAATTATGCCAGAATTTAGTCAAAAATTTGTTATTTGGAAATTTAGGTACCTATCCTTCCCCTTTGATTTCCGGATTAGGCACATTTGAAATTCTTATAGGTAAATCGAATATTAGGTGAATTCCGATCCTCGAGTAGGTAGTAGGTACTCAACATTGACAAAGTTTCGTTCGGATCAACAGAAGATGCCTCCCAAAACCCAAAATTGTGACTTCTATTTTTTTTTGCAAATTATGCTATTTTACTGAGTTTTGGAAATTGACCTTCAGACCCGATTCCAATGAATAAAATTCAAAAATAAATCTATCTCGTTGGGACCAGAAACATTCATTCACTTGTGGATCAAGTTTAAAGTTTGAGTATAACTAGACCTACCTACCTACTCGTTGATTGTTTCTTTCGTGTGCAGCTTGAAGGATTATAGCCTAGAATAAGGCTCAACTCAGTAAGGTGGTTCTTCAAATAAGGGTAAATATAGAAGTCTCGTTAGGCTAAGGTATAGTATTCTAAAGTGGTTCGCCTGTTAAAAATTATTTTTTTTTTAAATGTTGCAAAGTAAGTATTAGTGGTGCTACATTAAAACGAAAATTTGTTCGGAATTTCCATCGAAATTGATCAAAGATTCGAATGATATTTTGATACGAAATTCTCTGCAAATTGAATTGGTATAAGTAGGTTTTAAATGTTGCCAAGAATTTGAAAGATGTTGACTTTCTCGTAGTGATACCTTCCTATCTTACCGGCGAACCAGATGATATTTTCTTGTTGAAACCTATTGGCAGTTTGCCTATATCTGCTTTCTTTATTGATTTGATTTTTTTCTGGACGGAAAGGTCTAATCAGCGTTAGGTAGGTATGGCTGAATTACATCTATGTATAATATGCTGGCGATTATTCTTGCGAAGTTGAACGGCCAATTTAGGAATGACTTATTATATTAGGTACGAGTAGGGTATAGTATACAGAGATGGTTACTAAACTCGTAAGTCGCTCGTGTATGAGATAACAGACAAAGTTGAAATACATTGCGAATAGCTGCTTGCAGTATCAAATCTCTCGAAATCGTGAAACAAGATATTTGCGCTACCAGTATACATGAACCAATAACATCGAAAACCGGATTCGTCGAGTCAAAAACCAACAATTTCACGGCTTATTTTTATTTGTTTTTTGTTGTTGTTGATATGTAGCGTACATAGAGACGTACTACACGGATACGTACGTATTTTCATGCAACTTGTGCAGATGTGCACCAACCTGTCATCTTCTAAGAGCTTAAAACTTAGATATGTACTTTCGCTTTAAATTTTTTAGGATGCGCCTTTGCCTTTACGTTTTTTTGAAGATTTTTTTATATATCTACTCCTTATTCGAATATTAGTAATGTTTTGCGGTAAAGTGGTAGGTTTTTGTGTATGGAAAGTTATGGAATGTTGTCGGAAAATTTCCATCGGAAAATTATCTCGAATAAGGTGACAACATAGTCATAATTTGTTATCTGGGTACCTAATTACCGCGCTTGAAACGCCGTCATTGCGTTTGCGGTCATTTAAACGTGTTAAAATAATCGGTCGATGATTTTAATGTGGGTGGGTGTACTTACCTACCTATTATTTTCCGTGGTGTGAATTAAATGAAACAATTTGTTGCATGTACTTTAACAACACAGACAAGTAAATTTAACATTATTTCAATTGGTCATCATGATTGTTATATTAGTGGTGTAAACATGGTGAATAATTTTTATAAAGTGGGTTGGTATGATACATATTTGTGACTTCTCAAAATCAAAATTTGGCGAAATTTTCTGATCATTGAATATAGAAGGCTAACATTTGACGTCATTACTGTTCAGAGCTAGAAGTCTAGCCTAATTAAGAGATTTTTGGAAGAGGGAATGAGAAAAATTTTGAGATTTCAGAGAGAGTGAAATTATACGTTGTTGAAATGTGTCAGTTTTTGGGGAAAGACAATAAATCTAGAGTTGTTATTGAGTTTGAACCATATGATCTTATCATCATCATATATATTAAAAGAATTTGTGAAATCTGGTGACAATCCGCCAGCCTCTCCTACTGAACCGATTTTGCTCAATTTTTTTTAAAAATGTTCCTTATCACATGTAGATGTGTTATGAAGCATTTAGAATTCAAAATTATTAATTTTGAGCCCAAAAAATTAAAAATGCATTTTTTTGAACAATTTTATTTTCGATCTTTGGCCGAATATTCTAATTTGCTAGGCATTTTCTTTATCATCAAATAATAAACAAAAACTTAAGGCTTCACAGCCAAGTATTTATCAAAGTAGTAAATCCAAAATTGAGATCCATGCAGAGGCAGACACCTCGATTTAAGTAATGATTTATCATGTGTAATTAGGAGATTTGATCAAAATTTGTGACTCATTGTGCCCGTTGGGGTGGGGGGGGGATGTTGAGAGTCAAATTTGAAAATTAGTTTGCCAAAAAGAGACTAGAAAAGGGTCTTGATTTTTTAAAAATTTCAAATGGTAGGTTTCAGTCTTCTGTTAATCATGACGAGAAGTTACATTTTTAAAATTTTAGCCAATTATCAATCTTGAGCCTCATAATCACCTACTCCATAGAAAACTTCAAAGACAGATTTAGGTACTTAAAGTTGGATCAGTCTCGAGATATGTGCCTTCGACTTTGACCCCCCGCGATTATTTCTGACATTGCAATTTTGAATAAAGTGCAGATGTGGCCTTTTTATTTGATTTTGTGTACCTACCTATTTAAATAATTGTTTGAAAAATTTTATCATCGGTTCTCAATATAACCTTTAGCTAATTACGAGTATGTATTTCAAAACTTTTTGACGAAAAATCGAGACTTTTTGACAATTTTTTGGCAGCAAAGTAGGAAAGGATTTTTGCAATTTCTGATGAAAAAGGCAATTCTAGGAAAAATAAAACGAGACTGACAATTTTAATAAAAGGGGTTTTCTGCATGAGAGTTTCTGGCAGAAAAGCGAGACATTTGGACATTTTTTTAAAAAAACAAAAAATTCGAAATTTTTTGAAAAAACAACAAAAAAAAATGAAAAATTCGAAATAGCATTCATATATTCACTAAGTATGTTTTTTTTACACGGATTCTCGAAAATCTGGTTTTTGGACGTTTTTTGAATCTCTTTTTTAAACACTTTTTAGATCCCCACCACAAACTTTCAAAACATCAGAAGTCTTCTCTCTTTAAGTAAAATCCATAATCCATTTTCAAAAGCTACTATCCTAACAGATTCTGGTGGATTTTAAATCTGCCAAAATCCAGATTCTCGAAAATCTGCCATAATCCGTGTAAAAAAAACAAACTTACTTTAACCTCGAAATGAACCATCCAAAGAGAGTTTCAAAATGAACCCGGTGCAAAACGTCCAATTTCGAAAAATTCAATGTGGGTATCGAAATAGGGGTTTTTAGGGTCGCTAATGTCAATTTTAGCATTCATACATATATCCACCTTAACCTCGATATAAGCCCAAAAAGGGGGCAATAGTAAATCCTTCTAACTATCTTTGAACAATTTAAAAAATAAAAATAAAAAATTCGAAATTTTCTGAAAAAACTACCAAGTAGGTATGTTTGGCAACTTTGTTAAAAAGCGAGGATTTTTTACAATTTTTGGCAAACGCAGGATTTTGACAATTTTAGCAAAAAGAACTTTATGAGAATTACCTATTGGCAAAAAAAGATACTTTGGCAATTTCTGGCAAAATACTTACCCACCGTTGGCTTTTAGTTGATTTTGAAGAAAAAAAAATTTGTATGTTTAGAAACTTCGTTAAAAAGCGAGGATTTTCTTGCAATTTTTGACAAACAGCAGGATTTTGACAATTTTAGCAAAAAGAACTTGGTGAGAATTACCTATTGGCAAGAAAAGATACTTTGGCAATTTCTGGCAAAATACTTACCCAAGCTTGGTTTTTAGTTAATTTTGAAGAAAAAAAATTTTAAAGTTGAAAATTAGATAATTTTAGTAAAAATGAACAATTTTTTAGAATTAGAAATTAAGTACACCTTTTCGGAATTTTATTCCAAAAAGTGAGATTTTTCACTTTGAAACTTATGGCAATTTTACGTTGAAAATTGTGACTTTTCAACTGCAAAAAAGCTAGAATTTTCAGCAATAGGGAAAACTTTTGGACAATTTTTTTGAAAAAAATAAAACTTTTTGAAAATTTTTGTAAAAAACCGAGAATTTTTTGTAAAAAAAAAAAAACACTGAGAATTTTTACAATTTTAAGCGAAAAGCGAAACTGACTGTTTATGAAGGAAAGCACGATTTTTTTATTATTATTGGGCAAAGTATTGATTTTTAACCGCTAAAATAATGGGCAAGTTTGCAGGTGGAGTATGCTTACGTATGAGCTTTAGCTTTCAGTGGTTTCGAGCTTTGATTCCAGAAAAGTGGAATTTTGGATTCGAAAATCATTTTTAATGGAAGCAACGTATACTTCAGTTGAAAGCCCTATTTTTAAAGGGGGTGGGGGAGAAGCATCGATAAGATTTAGTGGTAGGGAAAATCACAAACGATTTACTACAAAATTTTCTTAATTCAGAGACCAAAATGAAGGAATCTTCAGAAATAATGTCCATTTCAAAAGCTGTAGGAGTGTAGGTAGAAAAATTCAAAAATTTTAGTCATTGATATTTTTTATGCAAAAAACGAGATTTTTAGGTAATTTTTAGGAAGAGGAAATTACTTTTCCAATTTTTTTTTGCAAATTTTTTTTCACAGGACAAGTGCGTTTTTTGGATTACTATTTTTTTTTTAATTTCATGCTTAGCATTTAGGGGGTTTCGCCCTCGGAACTCGCATGGGGGTTGGGCCGCGAAGCGGCCAGGGGGCATAGCCCCCTAGTCATTTTTTATTGAAATGCTATGAAAAAGTGAGAAATGTATCTCAAGACCTTTTTAATTCCATTTTGTTTAAGAGCCTGTAAAAAGGAGGAAGCTCAAAAAAATAATAGGTAACTATTTACACGATAAGTTGTAGGAAACTTTTTTGGAATAAATTTCTTCATCTTTCCGTCCCTTGAATTTCAAATTGATGAAAATTTTCTGTAGATAGGCATTGTGAGTTTTTTATGATCGTATTTTTCATTTGCGTAGTTCAATTCTCATGTTTTTCTAAAGTATACGCGTAATTTGTTGATTTAACCGGGTGCTCACTCCTCGAGTTTTGAGCAGTCAATTATTTTTAAGAAGCTCAAAACAGAGTCGAATCTTGGGTGAAATTTTTCGCACATTCATTAAATGATAATACTCGATTTAATAATACGGTTTTATTTGATTAGCAATATGGCAAGGTTATCCGCAAATGGGTAAATAAAAATTAATGTGAAGTGTAGTAAGTGTCTACTTACCTATCTTACGAGTAAACTTATAAATAAGAAAAAGAATCACCGTGCATGCGGACACAAAATGCTATTCGTGATAATCGCATTGACTGTTGAGAGTGTTGAGTATCATCTTCTTCGCATTCATTCTTTGAAAATGGGTTTCCGTAGAAGTAGGCAAGGCTAAATAGAGTAATCATTGCGTAGAAATTAATTTTTGTGAACGAATTGCCGAGTCGTTGCGAAGGTAATGTTTTTCAGTGCAGTCATTGCTTTCTTCTGGTACCATATACAAGCCAGTAATATTACTCGTATTTTTAGATAGCATAGCCTACTGAAATTAATAAAACGGATATTACGTGCTCGTGTACAAATTAAGATACGTATGAAGCGACCATATGAAGGTTATGTAAAGGAAAATATCAAAAATAATTACCTATTACAAACGCATGTAAGTACATAACATACGTAGACGTACTTCTTTCGATTTTTTTAGATTGAGAAAATCTGGTTACTTTCTGTGTGAGAATAATCATACCTACCTACATTCTACATTCGTTCCTTCGTTCGCAAATATGAAATATTCTACGATATATAGGTTGAATAATAAAGTTCCTACCTAGAACGTTGGAACTGGTTTCTTTTTTTCCTTTTTTTAAATTTGTATTTCGGCCTCCGTGGATAACTCGCTAAATATCGTGTACTTTGGTGGTACTTGGTCATTAATTCTGTATTATACTTTAACGTTTCTATTTTTGTAATATGTAGATGATTAATTTCTTTCTAAAAAAAAAAAATACACTAAAAAATACCTTCTTACATCTACCTTGATCCGTTGCTTTGAAGTTGATTAAATGACATATCACGTTGCTGGGTGAGAGAGGGCTAAGAAGGGAAGGAAATGAAAAACTTGCACTTTTGTTTTACTTACAAAATTAACGAACCAGTTGCAGATTTTTGAAAGAAGTGACTTTTTTCTTGAATACTGCAAACAAAAAATTCGCGCATATTTTAAAATAGAAAGTGGACTTAATTACTTTCCCTTTCTGTTCTCCTCTTTCACTCCTGCTCTGGTTAATTTACACTGATAAAAAATTTAAATTAAAAAATCACCTATAAGAATTCGAAACTTCGAAAGGTGCATCGTGAATCCGGATATTTTCTTGAAAAGGGTTATTCGGCAATGAAAAAAAGATTCAACGAGGAAGGCGATATTTTTTTTACGATTCTGGAAAGTCATTTTTTTTCATCGAGGCAGAAGAACTCGTATTTGAGCACTCAAGTTATTGGGGGGGGGGAATCAAAGCCGTGATTTTTCTGCCTCAATCACGAAAAATAAGACGTTTTTTCGCCCTTTTCTCAAAATGATATCGTAAGTTTTTTTCTCGTAATGGCGAACTTTTAGAGCGCCTAGAAAACGGCGAAAGAGCATTTTATTGAATCTTAAAAGTCATCAACTATGTAGGCTTAGAAAATTTAATCGGTCGTTGACTCGAGACGTGACATAATTTTATTGATAAGGAGATACGAAGTAGTGTGGTACTAATGTAATTCTTGATCTTGAGCGATAAAATTTAAAAACTGTTTCGTGAAGGAAGTAAGTATCCGGAATGGTGGAACAATGTCGACTTCAAAGTTCAAACAGAGCTAAATCTAAAGAGCATGCAAAAATACTTGACGAGCCAAATTTTCAGACACTGATGTTCATTCCCTCTAATTTTGAGGAATATTTTAAAATCATATTTTGGCCAAAATTTTGTATATGTAATCTATGTATTTTTGACCTTTTAAAACGATTTCGAAATGGTTTTAAGTCATTTTGAGTGATTTTGGGACCCAGCAATAGTTTCAAGATCATGCTACCTAATCCAGCTATGTACGAGTATAAAGCTGAAATTTGATATGCACCTCACTTTAAACCTTAAAAAGACTGGAGGTGCGAGGCTGTTGTTCTGAGTTCTTCAGCACCTTTTTTAACGGTTCTAGTTCGCCAAAAATGCTCTAAAATCTGTCCAAAGGAAAAAAGGTGATTTTCAAAAATTTCCTGGAGACTCCAGAACTGTTAAAAACCACTCGAATCGCTGTAAATCAATTTGGTAGATCGAAAATGGAATAGTTACTTGCCAAATTCCAGCTTTTTGTCTCAATTTGGCAGAATTTGGATTTTTTTATATCCTTTTGGCTCAAATTTGATTTTTCAAAATTTTTTACAGATGAGAGAAAAAAACCGAGTACCTGTAATTATGCTGTGGGGTAGTTTTGTGTGCTCTTTCCTTTCGATCTGGCTTTATTTGGAACAGAAAATTTTCTCTTATAGTTCGGATACCTTTTTTGTCAGATTTTTTTCTCCAAGTTTGCTTGATCAATTTTTATCAAAATCTAGCCCTGTGTCGAAATGTATAATTGGGCCTTTCGTGAAAAATGTGTAACTACTCCCCGCCAATTTTTCTTTTTAAATATTTGACTCAAAATTAGGATATCTTTCTTACCTGTGAGGAAGATTTGGTAAATTAATTTTTTTCAGAATTTTATTTCAGTGGGTGCACGCTCAGAAAAAAGGTTAAAAAAGCTATAATTGAGCAAAAAAAAACATTTATGAAAATCTTATAAGCATTGATGAAACTATACTTGAGAAATCTATTCAGTCCTCAATCAAATTTTCAGCCGCCCCTGTCCGCCCAAAAATGGATAGAATCAAATCCTGTTAAAATTTTTGTGAAATTTTTAATTTCTGACCAGAATATTTTCAAATTCAGTCATTTTTACGGGGAAAAGATCGTGACATCTCCTCTTTTCCAACAATATTTTTCATTTTCATTTTTTCAACATATGAACTAATTCATTTCCGCAATCATTTTTTCCTTCGCGATTTTTTGAAATTGAAAATCATTCCATATCCCCTTCAATTTGCAAGTTAGACAAAAAGTCATGATATGTAGATAATTTTGTTCATTTTTCGAAGTACATTCTACATACTGCTAATCCCCATGGTTGAAATTGGATTTTGGCTCTCAGATTTTGAAAACATATTTTATCCCTTCAATTTTGAAGATATGCAACACCTTCACATGACATTTTTTCTTATTGGTACCTGGTTGTATCCAAAGCGGAAGTATTACCATTCACTCACCGGACACTCTGTGTAGAGAATTATGCTCCACTCGTTGCCCAGACTTGCCTCAGACTATAGTTTTTTCCTCTAAATTTTGTTTTGTGAAACTTTTTTGGCAAAAATTGAGAAGCTCGACCTTATTAAACGATTTTTTTATTGGAACCTTTCTCGTACATATATGATAAACCACTCATGTGTATTTCCTGGATCATCCTAATGACTCGAAATACTTTTCTTTTATATGTATAGGTACGAGTAGAATAAACTTTTTCCTTTTCCGCCTTCATTAAATGCGTATTTTATTACCACGTGTATCTTTAGCTATGACGGTGTTTTTTGTTGAAATAACGTTTTGCAATTTTTCAATTTTTGCAGATTGTGGGCCTACAGCAATACATAGTGAAACCTACAAAAGTCGATACCAAAGATAATAACGATGAAAGTATTTTATCCGAACAAATCACGACGGAAACGAGCCTCACTGATGATCTTGTTAAAAATGCAGGCGTACCTTTGGAGACCGCCATTAAACAGGTAATTAAACACGATCTAATGGAATATAATTTATTAAAAGGATTAATTAAATCGATGCTCGCGAGTATTCAATTAACACAGCTACGGCGACGACGGCGAGTTTTCATCATATTTTTCCTCGATTGGTCGTAAATGCTCGTACATCACAGAATGAATTCGCGATTTCAACGTCGGCTTTGAATTTATTTTGAAATTTTACAAATATTTTTTCATCAACGTAGGTATTATGCACATGCATATACACGATGGTCTCTTAGGGTAGGGGGGAAAAGTGACCTAAGTACAAAAATTACACACGTATGTACTCGAAATTGTTTGTACCTGGCATTTTCTTTGACGCAGGTAGACAAGCGTCTGCGATGATAAAACACACGAATTTCAAAATCTGGTTATACAACCCAAGTTTGAAATTTGCAATCAATCTTTTAATTAGGCAGTGTAGGTATTTTACTCGTACTTACCGGTTTAAAATTTAAATTCGTCGAGTCTCCAGTCTGTCTGAGTTGTTTTTATTTTACTCTTTTTTTTTACGACAATGACGATTATTTACGAGGCTGATCGATTTTTTTTATTATTTTAAAATTATAATTACGCGTACCTATACGAGTTTGAAAATTGGACGATTTGGCGAAAGTAACATTTGTGAAAGCGATTGCCAACAGTTGGATCATTAATTTTCGCAATATTGGTAATTATATCTACTTATGATGACAAATTTTCCGACGCGACGCGACTATTCGGATGAATTATTGTTGAAATTTCGAATTTGAGAAGTGTTACGACCAATGAAATAAGCTCAAGACGTCTCGTGTACTGATGGATGAAGGCGTTTATAGGGCTTCGGTATAGGGTATGTAAATACGATGACTATGGTGAATTACCTGCTTATAGGATGGAAGCGTTTGAGAGAGGTAAATACCGAGTTCGAGTGTTATACTTAATTTGCCTTTTTTTCACGTCGCCTTTTAAGGTGTTTGAAATACTGACGTATACGAAGTGCTGGTCGGTGCACGCATTTGAAAAATCGTGTTTTCCATTTCCAGGTCGCGCAAACGCGCCAAAGAAAATAACATTTATTGCTCTCGTAAGCATATTACGTAGAACAAGTATGTCTATGTACCTACTACTTATAATTAAGCGAACCAACAATTGCGTTCTTCTAAAACTAGAAACGCCGCTGCTGAGTAATGGTTAGCTATGTATACTTTTTAATGGTCTCTAATTTCGTTGTGTTGTTTTAAAGAATGAATTTTTTTTTTTGAAAAATAAAAATTATAACCAGAAATCCTTGGCACGAATGTGTATGTCCTCGTGTACTTATCCAATTTCAATGGTTGTATTGCATATTGACTGAATTTTCCAGTTCCTCTACACTAATGACAGGATACATCACAGATTATTCCAAAGATTATTCTTATTCGTATATATGATAATTTAATTGCAATGCCGGCGAAAATTAGCTATTTGCTTGTTGTGCATTAAACTGTGACAATTTTTAAAGCTGTATGACAGTTTGGTACGCTTATTAAAGCATAGTAATATCTTGTAAGCTGCCGCTGTCATCACCCAGCGCTCTAAATGTTCCTTATGCAGTGTATTTTGGAAACGACTTATCTTTCTAACGAGTTTTCCAACTCAATTCCCATGTTGGTTCGTTGTACCTTTTTTTTTTTTTTTATTGCAATGAGGCGGAAGTTGAGTACAAAATGTGCATCGATTTGGCATACCTACCTATTTTTAAAAGATTTGCTGATCTTAAGAATGGGTTGCAAGTCGATTGTCTTCCTGAAATAATTCTTCCTTGTTTTCTCGAATAAGAACAAGGGGTGTCGTTGCTGGTATTAGTTTTCAGTTTTGTGTTGTTGTAAAATTGCTGTCTTAGAGAAATTCCAGTATGCTAGAGAAAAGTAGACTCATCCTGGATGCTCCAGATCTGCTTAGAAGTGGTCACTTCTGATTCGGAAAGAGGATGGATTAGAATCAACTTCAATTTTAGATATTTTACCCGATTAAGATCTATGATAGAGGAAGGGGAAAGGACAAGGCAGGAGGAATCTTATTTTTTACAGAAAGTCTAATTTGAAATCGCAGATTTTTACTCATTTTTTTTTTGAATGTACTACAGGGTGGTTCAGATAAGATTAAAAATATTGAAATCTCATATTCTACTTATCAAAATAATTTTGTTTTCGTGTCCTAATAAAGGGTACCACGGTCCTTCATTTTTTATTGAGCTGAACTCTTGACGAGAAAAGAGAGGGAATTTGAGTAGAGATGCATGCTTAAATTTGTCCATAATTGGAGTGATTTTTGCTCCAAGGTGTGTTTAATGAAAACGAGGGTAATACCCCAAAAATTTTCCGAAAATAATTTCCATTCCCCTCATCTTCTTATACGAATGATATTTTGCATAAATATTTTCTCTTTGAACTATCGTTGTTTAAAAAAACAGAGAGCTGGCAACGCTGTTCGTTAGCGCCATCAAATTCATAAAATTGAACGTGGAACAGGAAACCGGCCAATGACCATTTGAAAATTGCTGGTATGGCAACGCTGTTGCATTGATATCGTACTGAAATGCAATATCATTTCCTATTAAAATATCCATACTTATTCCTATTATTAAAGAAAACAATTTTAAGCGAATATATTTCGTAGGTATGAAAATAAATGATCGATTCGATGGAAATAATTAAAAATACATAACTATTATTTTTTTAGAAACTGCAGCGTTACAAACATTTTAAAAATGATTATTCATCATCTAATGCATAGAATGAAACCGGTTCGATATCGAACTGTTGAAGAAGCAAATTACATGCCTATAAGTTGAGGGAAAACCAAGCATTAGATGGAGATTAATTTTAGCAACTTGGTTAGTTTTTGGCAATTTTTTCATCCAAACGTTCTTCAATTCGTATAAAAAACTACTTAGTATGTCTGAAAATCATTTTTTTTTCAATTTTGTTATTTTTGTCTTTTTTGAAAATTACCTTAAGCTTATTTCTTACCTAATTTTCAAAATTCACTTACCTCGTGATTTTTTCCAACTGTGTATGCTAATTTTAGTTTTCTACATTTTAAAAGATTGTCGACGAATTTTTTTCGTTTTTTGTGGAAAAAATTGAAAAATCTGGTCAAATAGTACTTTTTGTTTTGAGAGATGCTGCTAAAAGTCACTGAAATTTTTAAAATTTTTGTTTGATGATTGAAAAATGGTAAAAGTGATTATCTAGTGACTTTTTTGGGATTTTTCGGCCAAAATTGTGTAGATGAAGTGGTTTGGAAAATCATTTGATTTTACCCTACCCCGCGGCACTCGCTAGATTGAATTTTAATTTTTCAAAACCAAAACTTGCGCAAAACAAAGGAAACTAATATACTCGTACCTAGGTGTACGAATTTTGTATGCACATCAACTGTAAAGTAATTTGAAAATTTTTAAGGACTCAAATACCCGTTCCCACGGATTTATATACGTCTCACATGGTTTTTCTCGAAGTGTATGTGACCATGGATGATGGCGTATAGAGATTATGGGGCGAATTAGTCCGAGTGTGGTTTTTCTGTGTATATATTTATTTAATTTTTTTTTTTATTTATTTACTTGAAACGCGGAATTTACGTCAACGTTATAGTTGTAGAGTATATTTACCACACGATGAGAATGTGGCTCAAGTTTGACCTCGGTACGACCAAGTCTCAAGTCGATTTGAAAATTCCAGACGAAAGTGATCATTAGTATTCAACATTCGAAATATTCGTATTATGCGAAATTTCAAAGTATTATAGTACCCGATGTGCGACGATGAGATGACTTATTCCATAAATTATAATACTCGGTTTGTATTTGTATTTTATTTACAGTACGTGTTTTTTCTTTATAATATTACAAATACGATTCCAAAGAGAGGCGTTGCTGCGGTACCAGTACCATGTTAACACATTGGGAACGATGATGTGCCAGACGGGCGTAATGTCCATCTGAATATACACTGGCTCTTATCTGTACAGTACTTCTACCTACCTACTTACTTACTTACGTTAATTTGATTAACTATGATGTCGACCAATCAAAATCAGATTCATATTACTTTCATATCATTGGTCCACATTATTGTGTGTTTGCCTTCCTTTCTGTTGTCGTTCATGTTATCTCGTAAGAATTTTTTCATCTCTGACGTAAATTCGTAGGTAGGTAAAGTATTGGTGTATTTTTTATTCGAATACCGGATATCAGATTTTATAAGAAGAAGTTTTTCAATGGCAATTTTTTTCTGTACTTGCCTGTGGTTTTTCTCTCAACTTTTAAATCCATATTCTTCCTCCTCTGTATTATATTTATACCTATCCAGGTGCAATATGCATGAAAAGGGAAGAGGTACTTGATTATGTACTTTATAGGTTCCTATGCTGTACCTACTTGTTATTTGTTTTTTCCAAAACGAAAATTACCTACATATCAGATGTTTTTTTTATCATCTCCGTTGCACAATCCATTCCTCGTTCTACCACACCTACAAAAAATGTACTACTGAAAAAATTATGTATTTATTAAATTACAAATTTGAAAATGAAACCATCATTGTTGCTTAATGAGTAGGTTGGATACGATGTTTGAAGGCGAATTTTCGGATTGAACGTAGAATTAGACCAACAATCAGGAAATTCGTGGACAAGTTTTCAAAAATTATAATCCTCGTTCCTTTTTTTTTAATATGAAAATGAACATTTTAAATAAGATTGCCTGTACGACTGCGATTAGAGAAATGTTCCCTCAGTTACATCTTCCTCATCACAGCCCAACAAAGACCCAAGAAAAAAGAGTTTCCGCTTGTAAGTCGGCTTAAATCTATGAATTTTTACGGGTGGAAAATGTCGATTTTCTGCACTGACTATAGCTGAAAATTCTCATGATTGCGTATATCTAAAACTGTATTCACTGGTTTAGTTGATTGAGATAAGGAGAAATAGATTATAGGTTTATAGGTAGATGATTTAATTCATATCAATAATTAGTTATATCCAAGAAATTTAATTACTTTAACCATGCAAATTCATCGTAGATTTTCATTTTGAGTTGGAAGTCACCTACGAAATTTTTTCGCTCCGGAGGTATCCCTGGAGGGAAGATGTAGGTCCTCAACAAGGACTATGTAGAGGGTATTCGAGGACCCAAAGTACTCGCCATAGCAGGGAACTTTATGCCCTGTAGTCGAGGCTGCACTGCGTAGCAGCGCGCTCTGGACGGACTAGTTCGGACAGAGTGCAGGACGAACGAGACGGACGTCTGTGAGATGTGCTATGTTCACAGCACATACGGAACATAGACGAACGAACGGGTGATTCAAATGTTCGATCACTGAACGTTCGATCTGAACGTTTAACGTTATCGTTTTCGACGTTTTCCCATTTTATTTTAGTAACATTTTAGTTTAGGTACTTAGCGATTCAGCGAATTAGTGTAAATAATTAATAAATCATCGAAACAGAATGTATTGATTGGTATTGATGATTTGACAATTGATTTCGTGTTTTCAATTTTCCAAAAGTCAGAATCAGAAACATCAAATATTTGCCATGTGATCTCTGGTCTGATAAGTGATAACACAACAGAAAATCATTTCATGTGTCATAAGGACGATAAAAGGATAAAACATATTTGCAGATTATTTGTCAGCTGCCCAATTAGGTATCTATCAACTTTTGACTGAAGAAATGAAGAGCAACTTGATCTTCGTACTGACTCTGTTTTGTGAAATGGAAGGTGAATTTTGCGATGTGGTTTGCGATCATTTTTTTAGATGAGTAAATAGCTTTGGACATCTTTGAAATACTGTTTGTCATTTCGGCATCTCTGAAACGAACTTGTTTCACGATGCTTTCTGGTTTAGTCATTACTTACTTATTAGGGTTGTTGTAATCGTAACTGGGTGATTACGAGCACTTGGGTGAGAGATGATAAACAAACACATACTTGGTTGTTAATTCTTCGGGTATTAGGTACAAAGAAAGAAGTTGTGTTTATTTATTCTTCCTTTAAATAAAATAAAATTCATAAATTACTTCATTACCTTCATTCAATAGAAAATTGTTTTGATAAATGATTGATAATATGAAAACTAAAGTAAACATTACGAGCCGATCAGCCGAATCACTTGTTCGAACAAAAAGAACGAATATTGCATGATTCTTCAGGGTCGTGTTCCGTATGTGCTGTGAACATAGAACATCTCGACGTGAGTGGCCTCACTATTAATTTTATCTTGGTCTTGGTCGCATCTCATGCAGAAGTGCAACGATTTATCTTTGTACACAGTTGTAACGGGTCGTATTACGGCATAGAAATATTATCTTGTATTTATTCTCGATTAGTTCAATAAACAATGGAATTGAATTAATTGTTCTTTCTTGATAATATATTAGTTAAAGGTACCTTGCTAAGCTTCGGCTAGGAAGGGTGGGAAAGTCGTACCACATTCTAACTTGTCGTACCTTGGACGGCAAGTTAGAAACCACGTATACCTTTACAACTAGCAAAATCTACTTCTCGCAGGTACAAAATAACGCTATTCAAGTTTTTGATTTCTGAATTTTCAAAAATTTTCTCTTTCGCTTCGCTGGGGTCAATTTTCTTTTTTATTCGAAATTGAAATCTACTATTATATAAAACAGAAACAACTTCTGACGTGAAAAAAATATGAGTTATTTATTTCTTGGATTTGTTGGGTAAATTTTGGGAAGCTTTTGTCGTCGCTTCATTCGGCGTTCGTGATTGCTTTTAGATTGAAAAGCCTCACATCTGATTCAAAGGTAACGTTCTCTGAATGATACAAAAAAGTTGAAAGAAATTGTTGAAGGGAGGGGGAGGGGGAGGGTAAAAATTCTCTGGAAATGTTTTTTGACGGTAGTGATTTTCACCTGAAAAATTCCGTTAGATATCCTGCTACCGAAAAATTTGGTTTTTTTTTCCTGGACCTTTATAGATCGAAAGCATTTTTTTATAAAACCTTTCTTGTGGGCTACTTCAGACACAATATTCTATTATTTCAGTGCTTGAAAAAATATCATCAATTTTTGCAGTCGAGTTGGATAGGTGGAATTCCCGACCAGTGAAGTAAACCGACGATGGTATAGAAAAAAATTCGATAAAAATCATTTTCGTCGATTTTTTACGATAAATTTTGATGGTCTGAATTACCTGCAATAATATGAAAACAGGTGATTCGCGTAAAAGCAACATGTGTTTATGACGCGACGTGTATCTACTACCAATGGTGGATTTATTATATCTAGGCAGAGGTATGCATGGGCACATCTACATAGACGTACATACGTAATGCAAATGTAAAATTTTATATGTATCTCTGTGGTTGTGAATCATCGCAACTTGATACGCGCAAGTATTTTATTTAGGACATGTGTGTCCCATTTGATAAAGAAAATTAATCGAAAAGTCTAAATTTTCATTAATAAAATCCGAGCTTATCAACTGGCCGAAGAAAAAATCGAAAAATTTAATCCAATGATTATCGTGTTGTTGTATAATAATACGTACGTCGTACAGTTTTATATCTCATCGCAATGCGATCATTTACCTAATTATTATTACCTGATCATAAGATTTGATTTGATCCAAAAAATACCCATAAATTCGAAATCGAATCGATGTGATCTAAAATGTGTGAATGAAATCGATTTTTGGATCAAATTACGAGTACATCTGGGGGATTGAATATATGGTCTTAATTGGTGGCTTTATATGTAGTCTCAAAGCTGAAAATCCCAACCTTTATTACCCTCTTGAGCATGTCAGCTTTTGAACTGATAGGACCCTTGATGGGTACTTATCCATATCCACTATCAATTTTGGATAGGAAAATGCCTATTTAAGATGATTGTATATTGTACCTACTTTGGACATAATCGAAGCGTGAAAAATGTATGTCAATATTTTAAAGGTCGAAAAATATTCAAAACAGCAATCCTCGGCGTAATTGTTATTTAATTAGTTAGCGATCCACCACAATTCGTATGTTTTGGTATGGCTGGAACTCGCTTAGGGGAATATTATTTTAGAATATTTTCATTGAATACGGTTCTCGTAATATAATCTGGTTTCGTACCTTTCCTCCAGACCGGATGTTAAGTTGTAATTCTTGTTTCTTTGCTGCCTTCTGTGTAATGGGATTTTCAGTTACACTTCTCGTCGCGCTTCCAAATAACACCAGCAACCATAACTGGCCGATGACGAAGAGGAAGAATAATGGTAGCAGTGGTAGCGCGATTGCTGTCACGGTAGTGAAGATGATGTCAGTGACTCGCGTTGAATACAACGTTCAGCGATTTTCTTTTATGTATTTTTTTCCTCTTTGGCTCTTTCCAATTCACTGTGGCTCTGTGATGTTGTTGGTTGAATGCTTGTGAAGATTGAATTTAAGCTTGTTGACTGTTTGTGCAGTTTGAACTGCGAGCCCGCCGACGACTCGAGTCTCGATGTACCTAAAAACGACCAATAGTCGAATAATGAGGATACTCTACGAGATAATTTAAAATTTGTCCTTAATTTTGAGAATAATCGAAGAAATATTACCTTGAGACCTCTATAATAATTATGTAGATTAGCTCATGGAAATTTTAACGAGAAGAGTTCAAGTGGGCTAGTGATTACTGATTTTTTGCACATCTGAAGCTGATTACTTATACTAAAACTAATAATAGGTAGTACTGACAAAAGAATAAAAGATAGAATTACGCATTGGTACTTTACATTTATCAGGTTTTGTTGCTTTCCCTTTCTGCTTGATTGATTGGTGGTCTTCGCTCATCTTGTCCGCGATTAAATAATCATGTATACTTGAAAAATTTATCCCAGGTAGGGTAAGGCATACCTACATATGGTCACTTTCTTCTCTATAACCGTATGTTTTTTCTACATATTGATAAATAATACTTATAATTAGCTCGTAAGTTGTGAACCTGGGCAAGATGCACTGTACAGACAACAATGTCTATGGTGCAAATGGCGTCGTTACAGTTGCATCGCATGTACAAATAGGTACCATGGAGCATGGGAGAGTGAATTATTGTAAATTGCCGGCAAGGTAATCTCTTAAGACGAGGTTATTAAAATCTTGTTGCGTCGTGCCTTAAGACGAGTTCATTCGGTTCATTCCACTTGCTCATAGTGTTAACAGAATGCTTCTAAACAGCTTCGAACAACATTGTACATATATTATTGTTAAATATGTACGTACCTATATCGAGTCTAATTACGTGAATTTTAGACGTTTACTGCATTTGCCTGTGACGATTTCGTATTTGTAATGATAAATCTACGCCGAGTTCGCTTATTGGTATTTTTTCGACATGTAGTCATAATATAGTTTTGGTATACTACCTAGGACTTGAAAGTATTCCTTCTTGATGATTTTACCAAAAAATACCTTAATTTGGTTGAAAATCTGGGATATGGAACGATTGAGCTCTCTCGTCGTCGATTTGTTTTAAATCAAAAATAGTGTGATGTCTCATCTGGGACTGTTCATAATTTTCTCTTTCTTTCCTGTTTTTGCCTTTTACAAAAAATATTCCTGTAGACTTTTCCGAAAATGTTTGAATGATATGTATTTTTATTTATGAAATGAACAGCAAAAAAACTTGAGATGAACAGATGAAGGATCAAAATTGAATTAAGAAAATGGAATAAAATCTGGTTGTTGGTCCCATAGGTGTTTCTTCATTGTATTGATTGTTTCCATCCTATACTACTTCTTTACAGGAACTCTGTTCTGTTGATTTCAACAGTAGGTATTTTTTTACAACTACAAAAAAAAAAAAGAATAATTTTAAATAACCTTTCTTAGTTTCAATTTTAGTGTCTGGGTTGTCAAAAAAAGGCGTGGAGTAAGCTTTGTTTTTGTTTGTTTTTGATTATCAGTTTCAGACTGCTGAATCAGTGACTATTTTTCATTAGCCAAATGTTCATAAAACGCAAAGTCAGAGAAGTAAATGCGTTCTTTTTTGCGAATTTTGGCAGAGTTAGAATTGACGAGAATCTGCTCTTTAAAAAAAGACGACTTTTCAGGTTTTGAAAGTTGGTGATGATAAATGGAATCCAAAAAGTGTTGAAAAAAAAGAAATCCAGATTCTAGACAATCTTCCAAAATCTGCAAAAAAAAAAAGAACACATCTATAATATTTACATTCAACATCCCAGAGTAAAATAGAGCCAGAGCAAATGACATTCCTACCATAAAAAATGAACTCATAAAAAATTATTATTCAAGTTGAGTATTTCAAATCAGTTGTTTTTTTTAGAATGGAAATTTTCAATGGCTTGATCTTATCAGAAAATTGCATCAAATCATCCCATTGCTGTCTCGTGTTTTTGGGGGTTGGATTCAAACTTTTAAGTCATGCGTATCGTACTTGATAATCTTTTCTATCATTTCTCTACTATTTCGACAAAATGTCAATAAATCATCCTGGATAATCCAATAAGTCATGATTGATAGTGCCTTTCTAATATTTCCATTACATTTCAACAGCGAGTCATAAACCCATAAATCAATAGCAATTCGTGTTACTCTAGTTTTTCAAAGTCTACAATTCAGAAAAAAAGGTCATTAAATCATTCGCGATAATTCGTATTATCATTTTTCAAACGTTTCAACAAATTGCTTCCAAACCAGAAACTCGTTGAAACGGTTTTTTTTTTTAGAGTTCTCCCTGTGTAAGTATTTTGGTACCTAATTTTTTCATAAATTAAGCTCAGAAAATTCAAAATCGAATTCTAAAACGATGAATTACTCGAATTGTGATTTTTAATTTCCAAACAAATTTTTTGTTAAACTTTGACCAAAAAAAGATTAAAATGTTGATTGGTTTTTAGGTAAAATTATAGGATTTATTTGAAAAAGGCTCTTTATAAATTCTATGTTTCTTCTAAGATGAATTAGATACTCTTAATACAGCCTAGGAAACGCATCTTAGTGGGAAGGAGGAGTAGGGTGGAGTGGCAGGCATTATTTTTTGTTTATATGTAACAAGCTACCTCCTTAATCATCTTGTTTCGAGGAATTTCATTTTCAGTCGATTAGAGCATTCAATGAAATATTATTAATTGCAAAGAAATTTAAATTTTACCGAAGACTTTTCATGATATGGATTTAATTTAGGAGAACCAGAACACAATTTACAATTTTAAACGCCGATTTTTTTGTCAATAGTTCACGTGAGCGCAGAATTTTTGAATTTTTAAATCAAAAATCAAAGAAAGCATTTTTTTTATATTTTTTGAATTACTTATTTATTTTGAAAAATTCGAACTTTTTTAAAAAAAATTATTTAAGAAGCATTATGGGCAAAATTTACGATATCAATTTATTCTATTGATATTTCGGATGCGGAAATTTAAGAAGGGTGATTTTTCTAAGAATTCAATAATTGAATTCTTGAAAAAATCAATGTCACCTACCTATTTTAATTATTTTAATAGGCGACATTGCAGTCAGACGTCTGAACTTCTGAAGTGGTTTCCTTATCAGAATAGGAGATAATAATGAAGAATATTATTGATTTCATGATCGATTGTGGTGCAAGAATGTGCAAAAAATCATTTAGATTGCCGGCAGATATGAGTTTTTAAAAGCTTTTTATTAAAAAGCTAAGGAAGTTTAACCGTTCTTAACTGCTCTAACCTCTTACATTTTTTGGATATGGTATGAATATGTACATTCACAATGTATATACATAGGTTACTTACATATGTGGGTATATTGGATTTTTTAATTCTTTGCATTTGTGTAATTCGCTCGAGATGGACTTATCATAGATACGATGCAATAACTGTAACTGCACATTTCGTAACGAAGTAATCACTTATTACGTCATTGTTCATCGTTTCGTGAGGAGAATAATTTATTTTTCTAAAACGAAAATTGAGTCGTGAAATCGCGAATTCGTATCGAGCATTCGAGCAAGTCATCGGACAAGTACTCATGTTCATCTTCATGGGTATAATACGTTCGTTACCCTAATCATTTGCGTTCAAGAGACAAGTTAGTTGCGAATATGGATTAACATGATGCGCCTTGTACCGTAGATTATACTATTTGTATAACTGGAATGCATTTAAAGTTGCCTATTCGCGGTTTTGCAGGACGAAATTTCAATTTAACCGAATTTTGTCAATGATTTTGTTATTTACAGTACATAATTTATTTAAATTCGCTCCACTAATTTAAAAATATTATATTCCTATGATTAGTCGTATAGTTAATTTCGAATATAATTACAAATTCGCACAAAAGTAAATTTGATGTTTTTTTTTTTGTTTTCAGTTTGATGGATACGTAAAGTCATTAAATATAGATCCTACATCACCTTTATTCCGATTAGTCACAGATGGTCAACTACCACTTCGACAGTGCTTGCATCCGGAAGCTAGTTCAAAAAATATAGACTTACCAGAATATTACAATGTCTTTCATGACCTTAGAAAAGACTTTCGTACATTTTACAATGTACCAAATGATCAAGAATTATCATCGATAACTCACTTGGTTAAATGTATCCTTTTCTAATTATTTTATAGACTTTATTGTGTTTAATATTTTAGTATGTTATTGATAGTTTATGGGTAACTGACCGGCCTCTAGCTAATAGTGCGCAAGTGTAACGACTGACGAATTGACGACGATGGACAGTGTCCTAGATTAGTTTCCCTTTGGAAGTTTGGAAGGATGTCTCGTTTTGCATCATTAATGATTTATTATTTTACCAATTACCATCAAATGATGGGGTTTATTGCGTTTATTTTTATCCCATCTTTCTTGAATTTTTTCCACGTCAAAAAACTAACCTCGTTAATGACTAAACCACGAAAACAAACGCCAGAAACTGCCAGTGTAATTTTCAAAATCCTCTTTGTAGGTCATAATTTTTCCGCTTCGTAAATTGTCGATCGCTGTATGATGACGTGGTTGTATTCGTTTTATTGCGTAATATAGTAAGAATAAAAATTCACCTCTATGGAATACATTTACCAGCTCATAAACGATGTATAATTTCACAATGATCGCAAGTGTTTTTCCATTTACTGACTGCTGGAGTTGCACATTTAAGTATGTACCCATTTCCCCTTTTCCTGCGGAACTCCGATGACTTCAGTTTTTACAATGTAGCTACAACTTCAACATAAAACTGTATAGACAGTGTTTGAATTAACCGTCATTTTGAATAATTATCGATAATTTACAAATTTAATTTACCCAACTTCTTCTGTTTTTATTTGTAGAAGAGAAAAATTATTCATTTTTTTAATGAAAATAATGTACCTACCCGAGTTGGTCATAAAATGAATATAGAAATTTTTAACCATTTTGATGTCAATGCCTGAGTGCATCGAGCTTAGATGTTTGCTTATTGCATACGTAGATTAGGTAGGTAGATACTAGGTACTTCTATGTACTTACGTTGAAATGTTTATTATTTATTTGAACGATCGTCGAACAACGAACGTTTTCTCTCATTGCATTTTTTGAAAGCTCGAAAAAGAAGTTTAAATTTTTCGCGTTGGCAACACTGCGCGTAAACCTTACCTGTTGATTGGTGGTGCAGGAATTTCTAAACAGTATTCACTTGAAGCCTGACATAGTGCGTTTCGGTATAGTAACGTGTTAAAAATCACAAGTGTTGTAGTTGTGGATGATTTTTTTGATTTTTTTACATCGATTTGGAATTTTTAATTTGATTTTTCAGTATTAAATGAAACCAGCTGAACGTTTCGCGTTTTTTTAAAGTAAATATTGTTGGATTACACTTTGAAATATTCGACCATTTACAAGGTTAGTAGTACGTAATTTGAAATTTTGTTGATAATCGTTGATAGGAGAATATTAACTCGATTATTTTATTTTATTATTATTGATTGAATATTTCTCTGATAGTAAATATTTTTTCATAATGTTTTCCGTAGAACAAAATCCACATTATTGTATTATTCTGAGTTTGATCCCAATGGAAATCTCACAACCTACCTTAGAAGTTTTTTCAGAATAATTCTCGTTGAAGTACCTACTTTAAATTTTAGTATCTCAAAATATTGGCCTGAAAACTGAAAAGTATTAAATCGAGTTTACATCGAGATAAATCAGTTATCTATGTTTACCGGTATTGCTCTAGAAGGAATTTGATTTGATTGGAATTACTAATGTCGTAATAGCTGGAAGTGGTCATTGTTAGGTATCTTGAAATTTTTGTTGTTTTGATCTTTTGTGATTTTATTCTGTTTCCATTTTCAGGTATTTTCACTATTGATAGGGTTCCATTCGAAATTTTTGTAGTGTTCATTCGTACGTGCTTAGTGCAGGTATTTTTCTCTAATGCATACGTCAGCTGTTGAACTGTCGCCTAAAGCTGAAGTTGCAAATCGATTGGTATATTTTTAGCTTCGGTAAGATGATCTATATAGGTATTTCCATTAACCTATTCAAATTTACTTACCGTTAAGTAAATTGTTGAATACTCGTACTTCGTCCTCTGTTCCCGGTTATCCGTTCATTTTCGTTGACATGAAGGCAAATGTTGTTGATAACGTAGGTAATAGGTATCAATTCCAGCGTTGAAAGAGGCCTATCTATGAATCATTATCAGTAGTCGTTCCGTGTATAGAATGAGTAATAAAGTTATAAAATGTTTGATAAGGCAGTACCGGTGGAAAGGTTTCGTCGCAATGGTCAAATACGAGTAATATTCATGATAATCAACGTGAGTTCGTAGTCCCTACGTATTATATTTCTCGTTTTTAAAACGTAGGTACCAATTTTGCTATTTCACTCATATGGGTGTAAAATAGAGCAACACAATCGGTGTTTGGTTAAATCACCGATACTACTGAGAAGTTTGTAAATTTTATTCGCGGTCTGTGAAAACTTAATCGTCGGATTTTCTAGAATTTTTCTCGACACTGTTATCGTAATACAAAGCGAAACGACTCATTCATTGTAAATTTACAAACAACTTGAATTCTAGTTTTAATAGAGCGAAATATGGAGGAATGTAGTTCGGTTGAGATACCTACTTCATCTGACTAAAGTGCGAACGAAACAAAATTTTGATTGTAATTTTTAAAATCACTGTTATATGTATTGTTGACTTTGGATGGTAAGTTATGATGCATCGCAAGTGGTGGAATAAGTGCCTGAATGATAACCGGATAAGAAAGTTCAGCTGATGATTACATATTACGATTCCCGTTGAATGTCAAGTTTGATAATTTTTTTCTTTCGTAAATGGAGTTTTTTCAAAGTCGAACTTAGTTTCCAAATTTACTCTTACCTGCGAGTTATTTACGTATCGTATTTGGCTATACTAAATTGCTGATTATAGGGTACTCGAAGAGAAGTGTCCTCAAAGAGAATAATTAAATCAATAATTGCATCAGAATTCAAACTTTCCCCTTTTTCAGTTAATATTTTTGGCGTTTCATTTTAAGATTTATGTTTGTGTAGATTGCGAAAATTCAAACCAATCGATCGATTTAATAAAAAAATTAAACGTTGTTTATTCGATGAAAATAATCTTCAGAACAGGAAAGTTTTCGAGAAGTATTTTAAACACGTTCAAAGATTTACAACATTTTTTTCTTCTTTTTTAAACATCTTGATTTCATCTCACAAAGGTCATCTCGCTGTTATCTCGAAACAGATAAAGGTATATCTTGAGTGAGTTATACATGCCCGGTATTCTTTTGTTTTCAGTGCTCAGACAATTTATTTTTCGTTATCGTTGTTATTAGAATTTTACGCCTGAAAAATGGGAGAATTCGTGGAACGAGCGACGGAGCGAGTCTTGGTCTCGATGAGCATTATTTTGTTGGTTGTCTCCTGTAGGTATTACAATAGCCTACCAAAATGTCTTTGGTAAAGTTTGTTAAAGTCTGTTGTATTTCATCTTGTCAACTACCCATTTGGTAATTATTCGAGTACGAATATATCCTACTGTTACTTTCAAGATTAGGTTTCCTAGACTTTGGAATTGCATTCAGAAAGTCATCGTTCGTTTTAGATGCTTACTCGAGTTCTAGATAAGATTCGGTATCTCACGAATCCGACACTTTTATCTTGTAATTATGGTTCAGTTCGATAATTTCGATAGTTTAATGAAATTTGTGGCTTAAGCATTCGCAGAATTTCGTCTTCATTTTTCTGTGTTTTTTTGAAATTGCATCGTTAATAAGCCTTATTTGTGTCTCATCTTTCCTAGACTTACCTACTTATGAAATGATATTGGTGCATAATGATTTAAATTTCCCCTCTTCAAATAGGCGACAGTTTTAAAATTAGCATCCTGCAGATGGAAAACTTATCATCGTATTGTCTTTGAGGAAGTTCGTTGGCCTTAGGTGTGTATTGAAATTGAAAACAAGAGTTAGATAATTTTATAACTTCAGATTATACGCGACACATGTAGGTAGGTAAAGGTACTTCGGTGTCTGGTAAATTTACCAGAATTACAAATGTACTTCATGCGAGTACATTACATACATACATACATACAATGAAATAAAAACAGTTGGATCGTTTTTTACTTCTTCAAAATAGAAAAAAACCTGAACGTGGCAGTACGAAAACGTTTCACTAATCAGTCGAAGATAAGATACCAATGTTACCTAAGCCCGTCGCTAGGTATTTTTTAACTGCAAGTATATTTATTCAAAGGGGTATCCAAAGTGTTGAATATTCAGCCCATATTTCAAATCCTAGTAATGCTAGAAAAAGGTTGTTTTCTAAATTACCTACCTATGCATATTTTAAGTATCTACATAGTTACTAGAGGTGGTATATTAGATAATTATTCCTTAACCGAACACGTGTAGATTTACGTATGACCCACACAGAAGATCCACAATTTCCTGTAGCAGAATTAAAAGATATGATTAATATTATTCAAAGGTTAATAGGCGACGGTAAGTGTCGTATTTGTATGAAATTCTCTTGAAAATTGATTTCTTTTGAGGATACCTATATGTTTCGAATGGTAAACAAACATCTAAAAGTAATAAAATAATTTTGTGGTACCTACATGATGACAAATATTTAGTAAAGTGAATTTTATTTGCGGTCTTGTAAACATCCTATACTTACCTTGCTACGAGTACATTATCAGTTGTAGATATCTAGCGAGTATGGCGGTTATTATGCATCGATTCGATGTCTACCTTCCTTTGATTTTTTTTTTCGGCTCCAAGTCGTTATTTTTAGGCGACCCTATACCTGTGAAATTAATTAACCAAAACCAGGTATAGTTACTTACCTACATTGTGTAAAATAGGGATAATGGTCTAGTCATAAAATTTTAAGTATTATAATTTTTCTTTGTAGTTAATTACAAATTTTCATAGCGTCGCTGATATTGCTCGTACCTTATTGTTCCATTTTTTAAATGATAAACCGCTTTGGAATATTTTCAATTGTAATTTTCCAATTAAGTACCGTTCGAACAATACTGGCACATATTTTTCCTAACCTTGTGAAAATTGCTGCCTTTTTATTTATACTTAACCGAAATCAATTCCTGAACAAATTCTAACGCGTTATCAATTTTTTTTTCTTGACCGCCTTAATGCTAATTATTTGTGAAAAAAAAATTAATGAAAACGAAAAATAATTTAGTTACGTCATCATTTAGTTTTATACTCTTTATTAATTGGTTTATGTTTTTGTTTGTTTTAAGGTCATTGTTTTAGTACTCCTGAAACCGTTCAATTAAAACTAGAACCAGGAATATGGTGAGTTATTTTACCTATTCATAATAAATTACCTACCTATAAAATATATGTAGTAAATATAGTTATAGGCTGCAACAATGAAAAATTTTGATTGTTCAGCTCGTTAATTTTTAAATTTTACCTTCTTGTTTTTACTTTGCTTTTCTTTGAATACATATAACTTATGCAACAACTTGTTGAATGGTGAGGTAAAAAACGTGTGATGTGATATGAGAAGTTTTAGTTTATAACCGACCCGTTTCATAGAGTCATAGGTGTATGTACTTGATGTGAAATGTTCAGATCATTCAGTTAGATGGAACAGTTTTTTGACTATAAAAGTCAAGGATGAGTAATGAAGTTGACAGGTGCATAAATTATGCTTTTTAAAATTGGATAGGTAAGGTACTTATTAATTCTAGAATGAGATCAGGAATGAAGTCAACAGTTTTATTTGAAATTTTTCCGCGTCATTATGAAGGCTTATTGGATGACGGATTTTTACAATAATGAAATTTTCTGGTATTCTCTGAAGGAAGAAATTTGATCTGACAATAAATATCGCAAAATTGGATTATTAACGCTACAGTGAAATTTCTTTGCCAACTTCGGGAAGGCCCATTGAAATGGTCGCTTATTTTAAATTTATGAGCGGGTGTGTGATTTTTATCATACTTGTAATTAGAACTACTTACTCATATTTCTGATTCCAATGAAATGAAAATGACTATTTTCGATTCTGCGATTTTAAAATAGGTTCATAGTAAAATTTCACTGATTCTGTCGCCAACTTGATTTTTTAATAATTGGAGGAGAAATTTTCTTTTTACAATTGCATTGAATGCAGGATGGATGGATGGTGAAAAAAAAATTGTTGAAAGATTTTGACTAAATGGAGAGATATGAGTTCTCAAACAAGAAGCATTTTCGATCCAACTTGTTTTGAGAAAAATGTCCGAGCTTCAAAAAATAGTACCTACCTAACCTATCCAGTTTTGGGGGTTCTACTGAGTGATTGAAAACTCGCAAATTGCTTATTTTTGAGTAAATTCGTTTTGAAATTTTTTTCTTAAGATCAGTGGTGTCAATTTTTTTGATCATTCGGGCCAATTTTAAAAAATCGAGAAAAATGTCCAGAAACTTTAAAATTATATTTTTCCATGTTTTTGATGATTAATTATTAATTATTGCGAAATATTTGAGAAGAAAAAAATATTCAAAACACGAATTTACCCAAAAATAAGCAATTTGCAAATTTTCAACCGCACAGTAGAACCCTAAAAGTGGTCTTGGATTTTGACTGCAATGACCTGGGCCGACTCAGAATTTCAAATGGGCTTACTAGGTATTTTTTGGAAGTGGGCTGTTTTTCCCAAAACAGGTTGGGTAAGGCTGGAGGCAAAAAACCACAATTTTTTTCGAAAATTCTTCCTATTTGAGGACCCATATATCCCCTCTAAGGGGATCTCTGGAGTTGAAATTTTTTCTGAGTGGCTCAACTCAAAATGAATTGTTCTGACGATATTTTTTTTTTTTTGAATATGAATATTATTTATTTATTAGGACTGTTCATAATGAGTTTTTCTCTCATGAAACTTTCTTCATCAATCTACGAAAGAAGTAATAATTATCTTTTTTAGGTCTACCTAGATACATTTTCAAAAGTTCTGCAAAAATCAAAAATTGATTTATGGATGGAAATTTTATTTTGATTGCTTGATTTTTTTCGACATCGTCCATCTATTCAAGTTTCATCCATTTCTGAGATGACGAGGTCAGGAGGTTGCCTTGTTGGATTGATTTCATATGTAGGATCAATGTTAAAACCTATAGATAAAACCATACACCGATGATATCGTTATTTCGTTTGGCTCACAAATACTAGAAATGAAAAATTTCCTTCCTTTAGTCATATTTACACGTGAGATAAGATGGTATTAGAATTTCAGCGGATGTTGACGGTCATTCTTGTCTACGATGTGTTTGGTCTTTGGTCAATCGCTGAGCTCGCCGTTTGTGACACACTCATCGTCATCACTTACCATCGTCGTCTTGTTATCTAACTGCAGTAATCTCAGTTCGATGAGGTTTTTTGAAAATATTTCAATGCTGTATTGATGAATTGGGTAGATAACGATCGGTGGATTTTCATTCGAATTATGTGGACGCTCGATCGTAACATTTCATTGATATTCTCTCTCGGATGCAAAAAGTATGTATTCAAGTGCATATTGGTTTTTTGAGTGAACGTATGTGTCCTATACTTAAAGGTATTTATCGGATATGTGATATTGAAATGATAGAATGTACCATAAGTGAGAGTTAGTGGTGTACCTACTCGTAGATATGCTACAAGTTACCTAACTTGTGGCATACGAGTATTTATGCTGGTTGGAGATATGGGATAAAGATGACGATTTTGTAGTATGTGTTTGTATACAAGTCATTGGTTTATTAATCGATTAAATACTTGGCGATAACGTTTGACGTACCTACACATGCGTAATTACATGCTTCCAATACCTACCTAGTGTATATGTGCGCATTTTGTAGCATAAACTCTGTACATAGTACATGTACCTACCATACAATATGTACGACGAGAATTGAATTTTTTGCATGTATTGCATATTTGTGAATGATTAATGCCTATTTATGAAAGTACCTACCAACAATTCACTCACTAAACAAGCATGGTTGTTGGTTCTGCTCTTTCATTTGTGTGAATTGGCCATTGTCTTCGATAGTGATACCGAAAAAATTGATCTTTAAATAAAATTCAAAACCAAAAAAAAGAATTTGAAATTTTTTTGAATATTTCCTGTAACTTTAACTATGTATATTTAATTCCTTCAGTCTTGTAGATAGGCAATTAAGGGATGGAGAATCATGCCAGAGTTTATATTTTGATTTTTGAATGTTTTGAAATCGTTCTACGAAGGTATTTCCTTCAAAATTCAACTAGGCAATGACAGTCAACGTTTCATTCTATTCGACGATGCTCTCTCTGATTCTTTCTTCGTTAGTTCATCGGATTTGTTTGATGTGGAAATGGAAACGGTAAAGGTAGTGATATAAAATTTGTATTTGCTCAGTGGAATGAACGCATTATGAACTCGTATCGTTACCCTTCTAAACCAGATACCTACACGAACAGAGTCGACGTTGACACATTAAAGAGTCGTTATTGTTGATTTCTGCATCAGTTAGAGTAATTTTGAAATTCGCTTATTGCTGAAATGAACGTTACAAGTAAGTACGCGTTATCTGAACAACGTGTATTTTTTCTGTGTGTTTTTCGAGGCGCGCAGTATGAAGTGATGTTGTTAACACGCCGCCGCCACCTCATATCGCATTATGACCCGTTAAAATGTCAACTTTCTAGGAAGATTATGCGGCCGCCTTCGCCACACATGTTCCTATACAGTTGATGTAGGTATTTTTTTCAAAACGGTGAAAAGTTTAAGTACCTAGGTATTTGTAATTGTACAAACGCGTGCACCTGCGCAAGTGTTCGATGCAGACTCGGTCGCTTTTTTATCGATAATTATTCTCCTCTTGTATGCGCTCCGTTGAACGGAAATTTTCGAATTTTGTCGCTAATCTACACAACCGTGTATTTTACGCGTCTGTGTTTGCTAGGGAGAAAAAAAAACTATCTACAGAGCGAGATAATGTTTGAGTTATAACGTGTAGACGTACACGGTGATAAGATGACCGCAATTTTTGTTTTTTTTGGAGTTTTTTCCCCTCTTTTGTAGGAATACATTCTCGTACACCTATCAAATTTGGTGACTCGTTGGAAAAAAAATCTTGGTTTATCGCTGATAGTACGAAGTGATTTATGTGGTTTTATGGGATTCGAGTGCGTATAACGTACTATGGATTATACTACGTATCAAGCGATGATGCGAGCAAATGTTGTCGCCATGTGTGGTAATTTTTAGGTTGTAGAAAAATCTTCGCACTGGGTGCCTTTTTGTATTTCTTTATATCAGAACTGTTTAGCTTATGAGAACAAAAGCATATCTAGCTGAAACAAGCTCGTGGTGAATTTTTGTCATCATCTTTCATTTTTTGTCAGTGTTCTTCCGGAAGATGCTTTTTCCTTGATTAGCTCCTTGGAATACGAATATCCATTATACCTACCTAGTACCTACTACCTAGTTTCTACCAGACAGTTTTGAAAAACATTACATTGAAAAGTTGGAATGTTATTGTTGATGAAGCGATTTGTTCTCGCTCTTGATTGTGGCTTCTGGTTGTCAAATAGTCAAACTGCTAAAAGAAAACCCAGCATCTTTTGTTTTTGAATGCGACTTTTTAAAAATCTTGCTCTCGTTTCCGCAAGGCAGCGATTGTTTGAAAACATCTGCTCACCTCCACCCTTAAAAAATGTGGAGTCTATTCGTACTTAATGCGTAAAGATATCTCATTATGTTCCTATTCAAAGAATTTTAATTTAATTCAGTAAGCTGTACTTTTTTCTAAAAAAAAAAAGAAAATCATTTTTAAAAAAAAGAAGTATTGATTTTTAATCCAAAAATATCATTGGTGCCCGTTTTTCCCTTTCCATCTCATATTCAAACATATTTACATATATTTTCGAAGAAAATTAAGCACTTTTTTCATTTTTTTAAAAATTTACTTTTCATTTTTTATTTGAGAAAACGTTCGAAAATCTCCATAATTTTTTATTTAAAAAAAACGATTTTTTTTTATTTTCTCAAAAGTAAAAATGAAAATAAGCATTTATGGTATTTTTAGTTGCAAACGTGCACACCAGAAGGGTACCTCTTCAATCGATTCCAGGATAAATTTCTGAAAAAGAATAGGTCCAAAAATTTGTTTCTAAAGGCTTTAGATCGTCACCATGCGAATTTTGAAAATGTGCCCTTAGGTGTGAATTCAATTTTGCCCCTTTTCATCACAATTTTTTCAAAACTGAAGAATCCAAAAATTTTCTGGAGGCTCTGAAATGGCTGAAAAATCGAAACCATTGCCACATCAATTAAGTAGGGAGATCGAAAATTTTGATCCTTCAATTTTGATAATGGAAAATATACCAAATTTCATTTTTAAAAGTCAAAATTAAAAAATAAAAATCGGCATCTGAAATCATGCCTGGTCAAGTAATGTGTATTTTTGAATGATTTTTTGATTTTTCATTGTGCTATACTATACCTTCTTCAAGTTGTTGCTATCTATGATTGATAATTTACAAATTTATTTTGAATTTATCATTTGTTTATATCAAATGTATTCCAATATAATTAAAAATAATTAATTTCACGATGTTTTTTTTTTTTTCATTCAGCTGGAAAGACGAAGAAGTAGATAATAATTGCGTAGTTCGTGCCAGAGGATTACCTTGGCAGTCGTCTGATTTAGATATAGCAAAATTTTTTAGAGGATTGAATGTCGCCAAGTAAGCACCACACTTTAATATTTTTAATAATCCAAGATTGATTTTTGTTAGTAACATAATTTCCTTTCATTTATGTTTTTTTTTTCAATTCACAGAGGTGGTGTGGCTCTTTGTTTAAGTCCCCAAGGAAGACGAAACGGCGAAGCTTTAGTAAGATTTATAAATCAAGAGCATAGAGATATGGCTCTTAAAAGACATAAGCATCATATAGGTAATCGTTACATCGAAGTATACAAAGCCTCAGGCGAGGATTTCGTCAACGTTGCCGGAGGTGAGTGAAAAACTTACGAATTTTTTCAATGCTCTGCTTACTATACGTATGGATTGTAATAAAATTAACAACGATGATTTGAATTTAAAAAACAGGTAACAATAATGAAGCTCAAGCATTTCTCACTAAAGGAGCTCAAGTTATCGTTCGAATGCGTGGGTTACCATACGACTGTACAGCTAAGCAAGTGGTAAGCTTCGAGAACCCTTTCAATTCCTTGTTAATCACTCGATTTTTTTTTGTAAAAATGTTAAAATTAAACAACCTTTATCGTTTACAGATAGAATTTTTCGAAGCTGGTGGCGAAGAGTCATCATGTAAGGTTATGGATGGCGAAGACGGCGTACTTTTTGTTAAAAAACCCGACGGAAGAGCCACCGGAGATGCTTTTGTATTATTTGCGAATGAAGATGATTCGCCTAAAGCCCTTAGTAAACATCGCGAATTAATAGGAACGAGATACATAGAGTTGTTCAGAAGTACTACCGCCGAAGTTCAACAAGTGAGTTTTTTACTTTTTCTTTTATCATTTTTAATTTGATAAATTAACTTGAGATGGATTACTGAAAGAGTTGATATACAGATCTGTGAATCTGTCTATTGGATATTGAATCTCAATTAGGAATGTCGTTCAGTTCGACTGAATTATTTTAAAGCTTGAATTAAAAATTTTATTCAATATTCAGGTGTGTAAAAAATGTACGCTATTGAAGTTTCAAACTTTGGCATGCATTCTGTTTAATAATAATTGTTGTATTTTTTTTTTACTTTTGCTACCATGGATGAAATTATTTATGGGGTAAGCTTTTTTGTCAGTAATCTTGATACTGATCGTGTTCTGTTGATTTGTATCACTTTTTATTTATTTGTACTTTGGAATAGAAAAAATATTGTAGGATACGTCTTCAATATTTCGATGTAATCAATTATTTTTACCCTGTTGGTAATTTCTTACAAAATATTAACGTTTTTTTTAAAAAAAAAATCAACACTGTGTTCTGTAATAGTATTGTTATGTTGCATTTTTCATAGTTTTGCAAACGCACGCACACATTTGCCTACGAAAAGTGATGTAAATGAGTAATTCAGTATTATTTTCAAGTTCACTCTATTGTTATTTTTTTTATCGCGCCTTCTTGATTATAAAATTTATGAAAGAAAATACCGCTAATTTTTTACGTAGAAGTTTTTTTTTTTTGAACAAATAATAAATTTGTTTCTCGTGATATGAGAAACTCTCTTACACGATGCATTTCCGAAGTATCTTTCCGTTTGGTTTGCTGAATACGTCAAAAAAAATATTAAAACGTGTTGAATTTCTCGAGAATATGTGTCTCGGTTAATTTCTGTCTAGTAGACGTTTAATCGAATCCGTTAATTTCGCAGAAGTTTTGTTTCTTTGTAAGAAAAATGATTTACCGACGCTCTAAAACGTGCATATTGATTGTATATTTTACTCGAGCGACTGTATATTATTAAAATAAGTTTATAAACGAAACGAATGCGCGCGTGATTGGGAAATGACGTAATTTCGATCGACGACCGATCAATCTACTGTTTTCATTTGCGATGTGATGTGTGAATCTTGCATTATCTTATCTATTAATGATTGTTTTATTTCTAGGTGCTGAATAGAACGATGGAATCGACTCAAACACCTGCTCCTCCACCCCTTCCTCCCATGCCCCCTCATTTATCCTTTTTACCGCAACATGTGATTACGAGCGGTACGCGAAAAGACTGCATACGATTGAGAGGACTGCCATATGAAGCTTCGGTTGAACATATATTGGAGTTCTTAGGCGAATTTGCTAAAAACATTGTTTTTCAAGGTGTTCATATGGTGTACAATGCCCAAGTAAGTGATGCTGATGAAAAATTTAAATCAATCGAGCGAAGGTGTATAGGCAACATTTAAAATAAATCGAGATTTTGTTCATTTTTTTTTTTTTTTTTTTGGTTCAAAAATATTGAACGATTAAATTTTTGAATTGTGTTTAATTTTTCGATTCACCATCGAGTGACATGTTGCTCTATAAATTCCCCCTCCCCCCTGTCATGAAGCAATTAATCGTTGAAAAAGAACTCACTATAGGTTTTTTAAGAGATATTTTATCAATTGTTGACTTGTTGAGCCATTGAAACGATAGGAAGGAAAGTTCGGTCCTTTTTGACCTTAAGGAATACTGTCTGATGAAGCTACGTACATAGACTAAAAATATTTCTTTTTTTTTTCAATTGTGACAATGTATGTACTATGTAGTTTATGTATTTTCATATTTATGGGTTAGATATGAAAGTTGAATCGACCTTGAATTGAATCAAATTGAGAACGTTCATAGCGTTGATTTTTTTTAAATGGAAAATTTATGAAAAAGTCATCATTATTCACAAATTGAATTTTTCATTCAAGACGAAGGTCATAAAAATGAAATTCATTCTCGTATTTTCTGTCTAAGGTCGTTTCAAAAATCGAAGGCATCTTCATTTTGTTTGAAATTCTAAATTTCTGAACTCAGTGTGAATTTTTAAAACAATCATGAAAAAGTTGAAAACTACAAAATATGTATTTCTTGTTTTGAGTTTTCAAAAATTTGTTACATAAATTTTTTAAAACTTTCGAAAAAATATTTTTGTAGTGAAAAACAAGACGATAAATGGGAAAACAGAGTTTGAAGTCTGTCTTTGTTCCACTAAATTGCCTGTTTTCAAATTGGAAACTTTTTTCTTGAGTAATTTTTTCTGAATTTTCGATCTAGTTGACTTTGCCTATACATCTTTGTTTTTTTGTTCCAAGTGAAATGTCGAAAGAAATATTTTTACAAAAATGATTTAATAATAATACTTCGGTTGTGATTTATTTGCGCAGGGTCAACCGTCAGGCGAAGCATTTATACAAATGGATTCCGAACAAAGCGCGTACACGGCGGCTCAGATGAGGCACCATCGATACATGTACTTTGGTAAGAAACAACGTTACATCGAAGTGTTCCAGTGTTCCGGAGAAGATATGAGTCTGGTGCTCACCGGGGGCATACCGGCTTCGAGTGCTCCACTTTCACCGGTCGGCAAAACGTTACTATCACCGGGTATGTTGAACTCGCCAGCATTAATACAATCTACTCCGAACGCGGCGGCAGCGGCTTCATTAGCGGCGGCCGGCGGTACCTTACCGCAAGGTGGTTCGGCCGCTGCGGCGGCTGCGGCTACGGCCGCCCTGATGCCGCAGCAAAACGCGGCTACTGCGGCCGTCACTTGGGAACCGATACAAGCTCAAGTGGCTGCTTTGCAAATACAACAGTACGCGTTGGCCCAAGCTCAGGCCATTCGCTCCCAGCAAGAGACCGCTTGGTTAGTTAATCAGTTAGCCACCCAGCAACAGTTACAGCAGCAAATGCAGCTGGCGGCTTTTGCTAACGCTCAGAAATCGCCTTGGGGTGATCTGAATTCGGCGAACGCTTCTCTCCTTCAGGGCATGCATCCGCCTTCGACAGTCACGCCCGTCAATTCGGTAGTCACGCATTCGGTGGCTAGTAATCAGGCTGCTGCTGCGGCCGCGGCAGCTGCCGGTGTTAATCAAAAGAAAGCCTTAATGTCTCCCGTCTTCTCGAACGCTGCTTTACAAATACCACAAGGCCAAGTTCCCACTTCTTCGCCGAACCAGCCTTTCTTTTTGATCAATTTTCCCAGATTCACATCCCCTATGCAATCCTATCCGTCTAAAGTTACCGGCGTCACGTCCACTTCGACTGCTAGCCAGGCTATGCCTTCGGCAGCGGCCGCCGCAGCCGCTGCCGCATTCAATGCCCAGCAGAACGCCGCCTTAATCGCCCCATCTATCCAATACGCCGCTTCTTCTATATTGAAACGAACTCGAGATCATGCTTTCGCCGGTGACGGCAGCGCTTCCCAAAATCCTTCCGGTGTCAGCGTCAAACAACCTTATTCGATGGCTGTACCGACCAGTACGGCCGCCAATGTTTTCAACATGCCACCTCCTCAGATTCCTCCACCGTTACCACCTTCTATATCTTCGCAAACTATGACTTTTCCATCGACCCAGTTCTATGCTCCGACCTGAAACTTGAGGTGATCTGCGGCTACTCTGTATTTTTTCCTTTTACGTTATAATATGTATTTCGATCAGCGTTCGTACCGATCCTAGGAAATCGATCATCCTAATCGTTTAATTTATTTGTTCTTGTTCAAATGCACAACGTATTGGGCGTGTTTATTTATTCTTTTAGGTAATTTATCATACCGACCATCGTAACTCTTTAAATTTACTATATTATCGTTATCCCTTAACGGTTATTAGTATAACTACTGTTATTTTCTATTTTCTTGTTATTTTTATTTTTTAATAATTTAACAATCGTAAACATCGCTTTACGAGTACAAAGTTTGATTTTCCATTTTTCTCTTTCTCTATTTCTCTCTCTCACTTTTTTTTTTTTTTTTTTTTTTTGCTATTCTAACTGGTAGCTTTATTTTGGTCGTGTGTACGTTTTTTTTCTTGTTAGATTACGAAGCTAGTGCGACTTACCGTTGGTTAGTAGTAGTTATCGTTCGATTGTTTGACTAACATTTATCTTGAGAAAAAGGGTGTTTAAAAAAATGAGCTACACTGTGCGTCCTTTTCCTGTATATATAATTATTAACTTATTCAATTTTTAATGTGCGGGCTGTACCATTATAATGTGATTTTCGCTCTTCTCCACATGATTTTTTCCAGATTTGCATTAATGCTCATTTTTTTCCCATTATTATTATTATTTTTTCAATCTCATTCCATTCGGAACTTGTGGGGTTCATTTGGTTATTTTTTTCTCAGGAAATGACGATCATTTTTTTCAAATCGACGACGATTACCTTTATTGCGAAATAAGGTTTAATTTTTAGGTATGCGCATTGCATCGAGATCTCTCGTTTTTTGTGTTTTTATTCCAATCAAAATGGAAACGAACGAGTACTTAACTTTTTAAATTTAACATTCCTTCTTTACATTCCTTCGTTGGTTGTGTGTGTGAGTGTGTCTTATTTTTTAGTAATCTAAAATTACCTTGAATATAACCGATAATGTTTAAAAAATGTTATCGGATGGATTTTTTTTCCTTTTTACGTGTTTGAGTGGAAATTTACTTCCCATCTTTTTTTTTGTTTATATTAATTTTTACATGGTAATATTAATTTTAATAGAGGTTGTATTTGTAATGGATATTTTGAATGTTTCCACGTTAATTACTTGGCTTGGTTATGTGGAAAATTTCTACAAAGGTGCATCTTTAGATTTATAGCCTATTTTTTAATTCTATAATTTCTTCCTATTGATTTTTTGTGTACAGTTTTTAAAATTTAAGGATTCGATCGACCAAGTTGAAAAATTCAGCATTTTCCGCTCGCTTTCGAGCGATGTTTTACTTTGAAAAACATTTAATTTTGAATATTATTAGCTTCGCCGATCGTATCCAATTTTTTAAATTTATTTCAATACTACGTGTGATCTTTATAAACACCTTGGGCTTTTGCGGATGCGTTATTTTCTCTTATAATCCTCAATTGGGTTTGGATTTGGACGGTATACTATGATAGAAGATGTAAAAAAATATGTTTGATTATTCGATCATTCGATTTTGTTTCGGTGTCGGTAATGTATAAATTTTTTCATCTGTTAACCGCGTGTGTAGTGTCGAAATTTGTATGCTTGAAATTATCGTGATTTTTTTATTCGTAATGTGAAATGAAAGTTCGCCTTTGCTATACTGTATTATTTACTTTTTTTTTTTTTTTTTTTTTTGTAAATTACTTTATTGCAAATTGGTACGCAGGTTGAAAAACATTTTTAAGTGTTAACCTGGTGGTGGAAGATGTAAATCAATGTCCATTTAGGGCTACCTAGTAGTCTGTGTTTACCAGTATCAAATTACTAAGGTAAAAATTTTCCTTTTTTATTTTTAGTAGATAATGAACTTCCGGTATATGTATCAGCCGAATCGGAAATTATTGCTTGGGAAATGGTTTATAAATTTTGCTCACTTTTTTCGATGACTTTATGCGCGAAATTGTGCCATGTTTCGATTGATATTTGTTTATGTGCATTTTTATATTCATTTTTTAACGCAAAGGGTTCTATCAGGTTGTTTGAATTTTTACCAAGTACCTACTCTCGGAGATATTTTGCATATAGGAATTGGGGACGTAGAATTTTTGAGAATACTCGAATGGGTATTTTTAGCCTATCAATTTGTTTGTGCTCATTCGTATTGTGGTGTAACTGAAGATGTCGCATGAAAATATTTTATTTATGTATTGAGCTATTCGATATATTTTTTCATCGCTTTTAATTCCTCATTTTTATCAGTTTATCTATTATTCTTTTAACCACAAACGTAAATCTATGCTTTTTTTTACCTGACGATGAATTTCATAAACCGATTTACAGCTACGGTATCTGTGCAGAAAAATCAACGTTTAGCCGCAAATATCTCGTTATTTTGCATTTTTATGACTTATGTTGAGTTGAAGCTGTTTAGGTACTAAAGAGGGGATTATTGGGGTTTAAAATATTGATAGAATTGCACGTTTATGCTGTGACCATTAGTTAAATTTTAGTGGGCGTCTAATAGCTGACTCTTGGCCAGGGCAGTCGAGGTCCAAAATGGACCCACAGCAGATGTCATCTTTCCTCAATGACAAATCAACTTTATTGAATTACGAAATTAAAAATTTTTGAATTTAAATAGGCCCCTGTTCATCTTAACACTTCGCATCAAGCGTATGATGCTTTTTTATTCGATGACATTTTTTTTGAAGGCGTTTGAATCGGGGGGGGGGTGTTGAATATTAGTGAGGGGTGGGTCTCAACAATGCTTCACAGTTCTTGCTTTGTAGAATTTTTTTTAATGCACTTCGAATGAACTTGACAATTTTTTCAGCAAAAACATTAGGTACAGGTATTATTGAAATTTGCTCAATAAATCATGAAAAATTCACTCTTATCTGAACTCCACCGCCTCCCTCCCGTTTGGGACATCTTTTGAGTAGGTATAGCTTTTTATATTTGGATTTGAGTTCAAATTTCGACTCAGAAGCAACAATTTTAATTTTAACAACATGAAAGTTCTCAACTTTTGGAAAATCAATTTAAAAGAAAAATAATAATAAATAAAAATATGTGACTTTTCGAGATCTTATTCTATCTCGAATCTCATCTAAGGTTGTTCTGATCGACCTCAAAAACATCTTGTTGACAAAAAAAAAAAATCAGAAATCTAGCTCTACAGAGTGTTCCGTAACAAGATTCCAATAATTCTTTGGGAAAACAGTACCTCTTACTCAACAAGTGTAAATTGTTTTGCTTACTTTATAACTTGAAGGGGCCAACTTATGCGGATTTAGCGTTGATTCTTCAAAGTTGAGCTGACTAATTCAACCTGTCTGAATATTTAAAGAATTATGCATACTTTGAGGAATTCACATAATATACGTTCAGGTTGTCTTCTTAGTTAGTTTCAACAGAGAAGGTGTAGTTCCTTCAAATTTGATGTTAGGCAAAAAGTAGTTGTATCAAAATTTATCAAGTTTTTGAAGGGTTGCCAATTTTCTTAATCAGGGTCAAGTTTTCTCATTTCATATTTGACCTTTCAATTGAAAAATTTAATAAGTACCTACTTATATACAAATAGTTTTTTTTTTTTTTTTTGGTTGTCAAAAACATAATACCTACTTGGATAATATGTACTCGTAATATTTGCATTTAGTAAAGCCACAGTAAAAGCAAATCAGTCAAAGACGAACATTTTTTTTTCATTTCATGTTACTCAAACTAATCAAGTACATAAATATTTTTTAACACGTCTTTTTCGAACATTGATTCTTAAAAATTAAAAAATTGCAGTTTTTACTAACAAAAAAAAAAAAAAAAAAAAACAGGTTTCTACTCGATGGTTGTAAAATTTTTTAAAAAAATGTATGAAATCAAAAAACAAGATTTTTCAAGGATTTTTAATATAAAAAGTTGTTGGTTTTCCAATATTGAATTTTTCGAGGATGAGAAAATACATTTTCGCGAAGCTGAAAGGTGCTTTTTTTCGTTTTGTTTTATTGTTATTTAAACGACGAGCAGTAACCATGTTACTACATATATGTTTAAAAAGGTCATTTATGGCGGATTGTATAGTTGATATTATGATTATAGCTTATCACATAGGTTATTTATTTGAAAAAGTGAACATTTATTATTATTTTCCTCAGTTTCATTACTTAAGTGATAATAAAACAAAGTAGAATGGTAACGAATTGTGTATTCTTTTTTAGCTCTGTTTACTTTCTTTCTTTTATTAGCCTACTTATATCTATTTGGGAAAAATTGGTGATTATGGTGATAGCGAAGTAGGTGGGAATGGAAATTTTCGACGTGACGTATTCTCTTTATATTTTACCTTTTGTGTGTGTTGTGCATTTTTGTCGTGTGAAAATGTTATTATTTTATTATTAAGACTCTCTATTTTGTTTTCAGTTTACTTACTTAGATAGGTACGTGAAACGTCGAAAATTTCCCCTCAAAGTTTGTCGTTCTATCTTTATATTACTAAATTGCTTAGCATTTTAAGGGTGTGGATTTAAACTAGTGTAAATATGCGGAATACCTTTGATCATCTTATCCGCTGCGATCGTGATTAACAATCACGTGGGGTGGTTGCAGTTTAGCAAATGTTATGGGGTATCTTACCTACATACTTATAACCTATACCTAGCAAAATTTTAAAACCGTTGCGATGATTGTGTATTGGTGTGTATGATTTTATGTGGTGATTGGGATAAGTTATTGTTAATTTTAGATTTGGACATGATCAGTACTATTATTATTATGTAGCATGATTGTGTTTATTTGTTTTGGAAATTTCAGGTCATGTGATTTTTTAAATTTTGGGAAATATTTTTTCCAACGAAAAAATTCCCTAGCGTGAATAACTAATTTTTTTGAGATAAGTTTGTGTCAAATGATTGCTTTTAGCGCAGATTTTCTTGCCTGCTATAAAGAATCTTTTTTTTTCTACTGATGAATTTGAACAATTTTTTAAATAAAATAACCACTTTTTAAAAATTCAACTTTTAATTTTTTTGAAAAAATTTTCGAATTTGAAAAAAACTATTTTTTAACTTTTTTTGGGAGTGGTTAAGTTGCTTAAATTTTGATGTTTAAATTATGTTCAGTCCCCAATTTCACTTTTACATTTTTGGTGAATTTATGAAACTTCAAATTTGGTTTATTTTATATGAAAAGTCAAAAATATGATAAAATCGAGGTAGAAATATGAAATTTTGATAATGCCCTATTTTTGAACTTCCGAATTGATTGGAGGTAATTTCACGTCATTTTAAAGCCTTCAGAAAATTTTTCAATTTTTTTTTTTAAATCGTTACAAAAGGAGCCAGAATAAAATTCAGCACCTATGAATTGAGATTAATCTATTTTGGGGTTAATTTTAATATTTTATTTTGCTGGTTAAAACTCGAAATTTTCTCCAACAACAGTTAGTCGCAATTTACAGATGCTGTGTTTCATTTTTCCAAAACAGGAAAATTCAAAAGTCAGCTGGAGGCTTCAGAAAGGCTCAAAATATTTGATGAAATGAAGAATGAAATTCAGCTTTTTATCTCCAATTGGATTGAATTTAAATTTTGAGTCCAGAAACATTTTTTGGTGAAAAAAATCAATGTAATTTTTGATAGATTCTTTTCAAAATCCAAAAACAAAAATATATAATTTAGAACCTTGGTTGGGGTCGTAAAATTGACCATCTGATCACATTTTTTTGCTTTAATTTTAAAATTAAAGTCTTGTTTATAAAAACAGGATTTTGTACGGAGGTAGGTAGATATTTGATCGTGTTCAAGCCTAAAATTAACAACTCTTTTCTTGAATCACCGAATTGGTGAGCTTGTACGTGTTGCATGGTGTGATAAGTTCTATTTTTTATGGCTGACTGGTGAGATGGTTCCTATTTTGGGTTTTGCCGAAATCTTCAATTTTCACCTCTTCGAATCACCGAGGTGTGTATCATTGAAGAGTGGTGTAATACATAAATGGTATTCATTGATATCGTTCAAACGCATGTTTTCGTATGGTCTGTTTGAAAAACATACAAAAACCTGATTATATTTTTCATAATCCCCCTTCTCCCCCTCTAATATTTATTGGAAACGCGAGTATGGTTGAATTAATGATGGCGTTTATTAAATCGGTGTAAATGTTAGCGTAGCAGGTAGGTATACGTATTTTGGTTTCCAAAGGTGATAACGTGTATATTGAAAATGCATAAATACTTCTTCCAATGCCCAATATGTGACGAGTGAAATATAGTACCTCTACCTATATACCTATTATATTTTTTATTACACATATAATTCGGTGTTAAGGAAGCTTTTGGTGGCTTTTTTGTGTTTTAACGGCGGTTTATACGAAGATTTGCAGTGTAGCCGATCTACAGTTGGGAAAGTTCGTGTAACGCACGGGTTGGTATAAATGGACACATGGGTTTAACGGTGGTGTATGGTCTTTTCTTGGTGAGTTTCATCATTCAATATACCTACTCGTACGTTCTACTCGTATTTACTCTTATAGCCATTAGGCCTATGTATATTTTTGTAATCATGAATTTAGCTGTTTGGAGTTTTGTTTTATTTTTTTTTCAAAATAATTATTTTGTAAATTTCATTTTTCTTATTTGGGGTTTTGCATGTAATTATATCCGGAGAAAATCTTCATTTCGAGTAATAATTATGTACGGTTCATTATTTGGATAGCGAATTTCAAGTTTTTAGTTGAAAAAAAATCATAAGATTGCATAATACGTATAATATTATTACCTACCTATAATAATAGAAGATAGAAAATTGATATTTTTTTGTAGAATATTGATGAATTTTTATGAAAAAGCGAATTTTAACGACGTGTATTTTCAATTTACAGGTAGTACAATAATTGCGACGACCCCTCATTTCACTCCTGCTCCTGCTGGATTCGCACCTTTCGGGCCACCACCGGCTATTCTTGGTCCTATTTCTGGTACAAGAGCTCCGGCGCCCACTTTTGCTCCACCGTTTACCCCTGTGCTGTATTGGGCTTGTCCATCGCCACCGGTATCACCACCTCATCAGCCTGCTCTAGTTATAATGCAAGGTACGCCACCTCCACCGCCTTATCCTGGTCATCATGAAGTCGCTAATTTTATACATTCGGTATCGGAGGTAATTATTGAGTGTAGTAACGAGATATACATTCCGATACCACTGTTTTTTGGCGCTTGTGAGTTAATTCCCAGTTTTTTTTTACCTTTTGTTTTCAGTGGAGCGTTGATTATTTGACTCCAAGCCACCAGCTTAGCTCTCTTTCGTTGAGTAAGTTTTTTTTTTTTTTTATTAATGCTTATATAGTCGGGGAGCCCGCATAAGGATCTATTGCATCCCCCTTTCGATCCTCCGGGACAACTTTTTTCTTAAAGGGGTATCCTAAGGAACATTTCTAGCCCTTGTACTCAAAAGAAAAAGTGGCCGTACTTACAAAATGGCGGCCATTTTGATTGACAGGTCGGCCGAAATCGCAGATTTTGCGTTACAACATGAGACTAGCACGAAATTTTTAAACTGTTCAGAGGTCAGGTAGATCGAAAGATCAGGCAAAAATTTATCACCTGTCAAATTTTCAAGTGCTAAAGTGATTTTTTTCGATTTTTGGTGAATTTTTGAAAATCAAATTTAGTCCAAAAATGAGGGGAAAATGAAAATTTCACCAAATTGACCAAGAAAGCGGAAATTTGGGATATACCCTATTTTCGACATGCCAAATCGATTGGAAACTGTTTCAAATCGTTTTGAGCAGTTCTGGAGCCTCCAGCAGATTTTTGAAACTCGAAATTCTTACAAAATTTTATCAAATGGAGTTGGAAAGCCGAAATTCATTCTGCAAACTAATTTCAATACGCTACGAAGTCGACTGCAGGTAAATTTCAAGTGGGTTTGGAGCCTCCAGCGACTTTTTGAAAAATTGTATGGCATTTTTTGGAAAATTGAAATTTCCAAAAACTAGCTGGGAGCTTCAAAACCATTGAAACCATCGTGCATAACTCCATTTGATAAAATGTTGTGAGAATTTCAAGTTTCAAAAATCTGGTAAAGACTCCAGTAATTTTCAAAAAGTCGCTGGAGTCTCCAAAATGACTTGAACCCACCTGATGTCGCCTTCATGAGGGTGTTGAAATTGGAGTGCAGAGTAAATTTCGGCTTTCCATCTCCGTTTGATGAAATTTTGGGAAATTTCAAGTTTCAAAAATTTACTGGAGGCTCCAAGAATTTTCAAAAAGTTGTTGGAGACTCCAAAATGAATTGAACCCACGGGCAGGCAGTCGGCTTTTTAACTCAATTTGTTGAAGTTTTGTAGAAATTTCAAATTTTCAAAAATCTACTAGAGGCTCCAGTAATTTCCAAAAATTCCCTAGAGGCTCCAAAATAACTTGAAATATACTTACCTACAGTTGACTTCATAGCCTATTGAGATTAGTTTACAGAATGAATTTCGGCTTTCCAACAACATTTGATGAAATTTTCTGAAAATTTACAGTTTTAAAAATTTACTGGAGGCTCCAGAATGACTTGAAATCAATCTGCAGTCGACTTCATAATGTATTAAAATAAGTTCACAAAATGTATATTGGCTTTCCAAATGCTTTTGATGAAATTTTGTGGAAATCTCAGGTTTCAAAAATCTACTGGAGGCTCCAGTAATTTTCAAAAAGTTGCTGGAGGCTCCAAAAGACATTATTTGTAGAGTAAATTTCGACTTTCCAACTCAATTTAATGAAATTTTGTGAGAATTTCGAGTTTCAAAAATATGCTGGAGGCTCCAGAACTGCTCAAAACGGTTTGAAACAGTTTCCAATCGATTTGGCATGTTGAAAATAGGGTATATCCCAAATTTCAGCTTTCTTGGTCAATTTGGTAAACTTTTGATTTTTTCCTCATTTTTGATTTAATTTAACTTTCAAAAATTCACCAAAAATCGAAAAAAGAATTTGACAGGAGATAAATGTTTGCCTGATCTTTCGATCTACCTCTGTACGGTTTGAAAAATTTCGTTCAAGTCTCATGCTGGAATGCAAAATCTGCGATTTCGGCTTACCTGTCAATCAAAATGGCCGCCATTTTGTAAGTACGGTCACTTTTTTTTGAGTACAAGGGCTAGAAATGTTCCTTAGGACCACCCCTTTAAGAAAAAAGCTGTCCCGGAGGATCGAAAGGGGGGTGCAATAGATCCTTATGCGGGCTCTCCGACTAATAGCATTTTTTAAAATTTGAGGATCTTGAAAATTATTTTTTTTTCAAATTTGTGAAAATTTCGTTGGCTCCAGTAACAATTTTTACTGCCCCTAAAATAATTTTTTAATCCATATAATTTATTTACGTTCCAAGTATTTCAGCACGACTGTCTAGTATTTTGTCTGGTAATGCAGCAGAAGGTGCGAAGTTATGGTCTGTTTCATGTTGAATTTCGAGGTTGCATAATTCCAGTCTTCAAAATTGATGGAGCTATGAAAGATGGAAATTTTCAATATTCTATAGCACTTCCAAATTTTGTCATGGACAATAATTTATATTATTAACACGACCTTCTTGTGGATCATTCGAACTTCGACCAGTCAAGTGTTATTCATCATTTTTCCCAAACTCAAAACTGAAGGCTCTTGAGCATTTTAAATATTTAGAAGCACTTCAAATTTCGAATTATGATATTTTCGACAAATTTGTGCTTCTTCAATTTTTGAGATTTTTAAAACCAATTTTTACTTTATTTTTGCCAAATTTTACAGAAATTCCAGCAGTTTTTGGGGATTTGCAATGTTTCTAACGTTTTAACCTGATTTTAGAGGTACTTTTATTGATATTTTAAGCAACTTTCGCAACATTTTTCTGGAATTTCATAATTTTTTTTAAATTAACCGGAAAAAATTTAACTGTAACCAAAAAATTTTTTTTTATCAAATATAACCAACTATAACCGTAACCGTAACCGTAACCGTAACCGCTTTCTTAGATCAAAATGAACCGTAACCGTAACCTTAACCGAAATTTTTTTAGAGAAAACCGGTTGGAAATTTTAAAAAATATTGAAAAGTGCTGTTTTTACATTTCTTTATATCTGTGGGTTTTTTCAATGTGATTTGAAATTTCAAAGATGGAATAAAAAAACGTGAATAGAAAGTTCAAAAAATTTGAAACTATAGTTGCATCATACTCATTAGCCATTAAACTATAAGCAAATAATGAATGAATGCAACTCGAGTAAATCAACTTGTAGAACTTTGAATAATCTTCTAAGAAGTTCATGTTCATTCAATTTCCTTCGTCAAAAATTTGAGGTGATTTGGCATTTTAAAATTTCCAATCAATCGTAGCTCCTTAAATTGAAACGAACTTTTTTTAAATGTTCCTTTCAAAGCGTGAAAGCTCTATCCAGTCCATCTGCAACATTAAAGGAACGCGACTTCAAAATTTATCATAAAACCGGTCATACCTTTGTTTCTTCAGTTTTTATGGTCAACAATCCGACTTACACTGAGGTAGTTTGGGTTGCTGCATTACAATACCAGGCGAAATATTTGACACCGTTCTTGGAATTCCACGTGTAACTGTATTTTTCGAAATATTCATAGTTTGCTGTCATCAATTTTCAGATACCCTAGGTATGCATTCTGCGGCAGCTTGAATATACATAAGAACGCCATTCGTCTTGCCACGTCGTTGTGATTTATAGAATTTATTTCTCGTCTGAAATATTTTCAAATACGAGCCCATTGAAGTGAATCATTTTATCGCGCATAATTGTGATCATCGTTATCCTTTCTTTGTTTTAATCTCTTCGTAATACTATTTTCCCTATTGTGTGAATAATAATTATGAATAAGTACTTATGAAACGACATCGTTGATATCTTTGTTTCCTTCTTTGTATTTTGTATGTACGTAATTTTGCCCTTTTTAAAATATTGTTATTTTTAATTTTAAACGTGCGTATGAAATTCGTACTTAGTACTATAGTTTTATGCGCAAATTTCAAATTAAAATGACGAAATACTTTTGAAAGTTATATGCAAACTCCTTCGCTATCGACGTTTTACTATTTAGATAGGCCTATTTATTTTGTTTTTAAAAAATAACGAATATTTCATGTGCTAATTTTTTTTATAGATATCGACTGAGTCGTTGTTTTATGTATTTGTATTTTATCGCAATATTGTGCTTGTGTATTATTGCTAGTTATCTAAAAAGAACGCTCGAAGCGCGAATTAATTAAATATAAATCAAAATATATGCATTGACGAGATCTGAAGAATGTTCAAGAGGTACTGATATTTTTAATTAACGATTCTACATTATAACGAAGCTATAATTTGTACGTTTCTTTTTTTCTCTCTTTTAACTAGTTGAAGATCTCAGTATGAAATTTTATTTATTTTACCATTACGTATAAATGACTAAATTTCTTATTATGGTACGCGAATGTAAACGTGTACATGTTACGTTAATTTTTAGTTTTAGACAATTTCCACGAACCAAATATTTTGTTGTTTATTGTGTAAGAATCTTGTTTTTTTCCTCGGTTTGTTTTCGTTGCTAGTTTATCGTTATGTGCGTGTGAAATGAATTTTATCATCTTGAAAACATATCAGTATTTTTGTACATGTTAATTATTAATTTTTTCCAACACGTATACCTCATAAAGACCATTTTATTTTGCAGTAGGTAAAATATTAAAATATATTGAAAAAAATCAACGCACTTTTGAACAAACCCGAAATAAAAAAGTTGCTCGATGCGATATTTTTTTCCGTTTTATTTTGTTTTATTTTTATACTCATGAGCATGAATATAAATTTTTGTGCAATATTATAAATTTTTATTCTAAGTACCTAAAATTTGTGTATACCTATATGATATTTTTCCAGTTATTATTTTTTTAATAATTCATCATCGTGTGCTGTTTGTTTAGCGTATAACAAGTCAAGATTTTTTTTTTAGTTAGATAGATCGTGTGTCTTTCTTTTTTTTCTTTTTTTTT